>NW_021145950.1:40066-50000 GCF_002837175.3 Physeter macrocephalus | reverse complement strand
TATTGAAAGGCCAAGGGCCCAGACTAGAGCACCAGCCTCCTAGCTGGCCTTCTCGACGTTAATCCTGCTTCCTCTAGGGCAGCCTTCAAACCACTACCGTGACTGTATTTCCAAAAACCGGAGCTGATTGGGATTTTTCCTCTTAATCTCCTTCAGGGGCTTGATGGCTCCCCAGGACCTGTTGCATCCTTTCCAGACTCCTTCACGTGTGGTCAGTTTCCAACTCTCTTCCCCAACCTCTATTGCTCTGGCTGCGGTGAACCTTTACCACGCCTGCCAGGAGTCCCCTCTGCTGCCTTCCTCTGTATCCTTCAGCATTCGGTCCTAGGGGTCTTTCCTCTTGGAAGCCCTCTGCATCTTCCAAACAGGATGTCACTCCTCTGGGCTTCTGCAGCCCCAGGGCTGAACTGCAGCATCACTGCCTTGTGGGAGATTTGAGGGTGAGGACGTGAGTCAGCCAGCTGAGGGTCTGGCTCAGAGCAGGTGGTCAGTATTGGTGCCGAATCAATAAGGCAAAATGGAATGGGCTGAGGGAGAATTCATGAATGAAATCTGAAAGCATCTCATTAGAATGGGGGGCCCTCAGGTGGGACCGCCGAAACTTTCAGAAGAGTACTTATTCAGGTTGGCTGGTGCCTGACCCTGTGTGTCCCTGGACCAGAGTCCTTTCAAGGAAGATAGGTGACTGCGGAGAGCAGTCACAGATAGGAGAGAGGAGATAGGAGCAGTCAGCAGGTAGGAGACCCCTCAGTGGGGAGAGTGGCGGGGAGGGCAGTGGCAGGGTTTGAGGCATGATGAAAAGGGTATCTGGAGATGTTGGGAGATTTTGGAAAACTGTGGGAATATGTGATGTCTCAGGATGGAGCTGTTTGATTTTTGTGATTTTAAAAATCGCACGATTTGCCAGAATTAGAAGAGAAGATTTTCAGAAAGCAAAAGATATCTGAGAGTGATCAGGCTAGAAGGCTAGAGTCTGATTTTGGTCCCTTTCTTTTTCAGTTTTCTATTATTTTTATTTTATTTTTATTTATTTATTTGTTTATTTTTTTGCAGTACGCGGGCCTCTCACTGCTGTGGCCTCTCCCGCTGTGGAGCACAGGCTCCAGACGCGCAGGCTCAGCGGCCATGGCTCACGGGCCCATCCGCTCCGTGGCATGTGGGATCTTCCCGGACCGGGGCACGAACCCGTGTCCCCTGCATCGGCGGGCGGACTCCCAACCACTGCGCCACCAGGGAAGCCCTTCAGTTTTCTATTAGATTGTTAGCCAGTTGAAGTCAAGGTCAATGTTCAGATTTTCCAATTATTTTAACTGTAAGAGTGATGCATGCTTGTGGTAAAAATAATGCACAGGTATACAGAAAAAAGATGAAAGTCCCCCCTCATAGGACTGCTACTAGCCTAGGTGGTATACTTGTGTGAATTTAGAAAAAGGCATCCCTGGGAATTCCCTGATGGTCCAGTGGTTAGGACTCGGCGCTTTCACTGCCGGGGCCCAGGTTCGATCCCTGGTTGGGGAACTAAGATCCTGCAAGCAGTGCGAAGTGGCAATAAATAAATAAATAAATAAATAAACAAATAAAAGTTAAAGGAGGCAATAGGGTTGTCTCTCAGGGGGAAAAAAGTACTGTATATGACAATAAAAGACATTTCTTAAAAAAGAAAAAAAAAGAAAGAAAAAGGTACTCCTGCTGGCTGCCAGAAAATTGTATAACATTAAATATGCAAATCCATGACGTCTGCTGTATGAATTTCCCCATGCTCGGTCCATGCAACCATGTGTGGCCACCTTGTCTCTGCAGGCCTCCTGCAGCCCACTCCCCTCTTCCGAGGTGGCCAGGTCTTTATCTAGCCACGTACTCACATACATGTATGTACCTGTGCACATATAAACATATTTACATGCAGACACACAACTCATAAATATATATATAGAGAGAGAGAGGAGAAAGAAGAGGTTTATAGAAACGGGACCATATTTTACATGCTGCTTGGTCACTTGCTTTTTTCCCTTGACTATGTATCTTGAATATAATTTACTATCAATTTATATAAATCTGCCTCTTTCCTTCTAGTGGCTGTATGGTATTCCAGAGCATGGCTGTACCATATTTAGCCATTTCCCTAAAAGACATTTGGTTTGCATCCAATTTTTTTTTATTACACACAATGATGTAACATATGTGAATATCAGAAGTATGCATTTATAAATCCAGGTCAAAGCATACTCAACGTCTGCATTTTCATAGATAATGTGAAATTGTTACCAAAAAGTTTGTGCTGAATTGTACTGGCGTTTCTCCACCTCCCTGCCAACACTTATTATTGATCTTTTCTATTTTTACCAGCTTGAGGGAGGAAAAATGGCATCTCATTGCAATTTTAATGTTCCTGATTACTAGTGAGGTTGAGCATCTTTTCATGTATTTATCAGCTGTTTGTGTTTCTTTTCTGAAATGCATATATTTATCCTTTGTATTATTTATTTATTTGTAAATTAATTAATTAATTAATTTTTGGCTGCGTTGGGTCTTCGTTGCTGCGCGCGGGCTTTCTCTAGTTGTGGCGAGCGGGGGCTACTCTTCGTTGCGGTGCACGGGCTTCTCATTACGTTGGCTTCTCTTGTTGCGGAGCACAGGCTCTAGGCACGTGGGCTTCAGTAGTTGAGGCATGCAGGCTCAGTAGTTGTGGCACGCGGGCTCTAGAGCACAGGGTCAGTAGTTGTGGCACGTGGGCTCAGTAGTTATGGTGCAAGGGCTTAGTTCCTCCATGGCACGTGGGATCTTCCTGGACCAGGGATCAAACCTGTGTCCTCTGCATTGGCAGGAGGATTCTTAGCCACTGCGCCACCAGGGAAGTCTTATCTTTTGTATTTTTAAAATGGACCTGTTTAATCGTTACTATGTATTGCTTTGTAATCATTTATTAAATTATTTTGTTTTCAACATACACTCAATTCCTGTTAGCTGCCCTGGAAATAAATGATGAAAGGTGAGTGAGAAAGAATGCAGTCACTTAGAGAGATCACAGCATTTTGGAGCAGAAAGGGGTGGTGGAGATTATGTTGTCCAAATGCCTTATTTTACAGATGAGAAAATTAGTATCTCGAGAGGCAAAAGATGTCTCCTAGCTGGATAGTGGCAAGTCTGCAAATTGTTTCTCGTTCAAGTATCTTTTCTTCCTGTTTGCTCTCTCTTTATGAAACAGTGTTTATGAAGACTATTGTGTCTTCTAAGGAAATCTTCGCTAATTTAACAGAAAGCACGTGCAAATCTGTCTGTTGGCGGGGAGTGTAAGCTTTATCAGTTACATGGGAATGGCCCGCAAGATCCCTGTTTCCAGGCATAAAGCTAAAGCACAGTTTCTTAGATATTTCAAGTGGATGAAATGAGTAGGTTTTGTGGGAAAAAGGGGCGTTGTATGTTGATGATGAAAAGGTATTCTCATTTTTAAAAAGGGGGAGGGGTGCTAATAGACCCGCTGCCCACATGTGAAGTTTCCAGTGGCTGTGCATTTTCGTTTTCCAATCCTTCCAGAATCCACGGTAAAGTGTCAGTAGAAATCATCTAATTCAGAAACCTCCTTCCTACCACATTTAAGAAAATACTGCATGTGATCTAGGGGTGCGCTTTCTGATATGCAGTACATTTAGCTTGCAGGGGAGACGGAGTGTGAATCTTTTTTTTTTTTTTTTTGCAGCTCTTTATATATTATATTATATTTTATTTTTTTAACATCTTTATTGGAGTATAACTGCTTTACAATGGTGTGTTAGTTTCTGCTTTATAACAAAGTGAGTCAGTTATACATATGCATATATCCCCATATCTCTTCCCTCTTGTGTCTCCCTCCCTCCCACCCTCCCTATCCCACCCCTCTAGGAATCTTCTTTTAAGGAAAGAAAAAGAGTCAGCCTTCAAGTCAAGTTAGAGGCCAAAGCTGGGACTTCCCAGTTCAGGATGTGAGCACGGTGACAAAGAGTTTCCTCAGAGCTGGGGGAAAAAGGCAGGGACTGATGGCAACAGGTCATGCCCTGCACGTGGCTGGAATTAGAGGCGGATGAGCTCTCTTGTCCTCACACAGCGTTACAAGGAAGAGAGGTGAGCTGGCCAAGATCAGGAATGTCCCCGGGCCTGTCGGCTGTACTGACCGGGATGGCCTGGGGCCACTCTTCCCTGCTCATATTGGACAGGAATTTGGGAAAGTGAAACACACTTATTATCTGAATACTTGTCTGCAGCTCTGGGATTGGGGGTCGCCCTGAATTCGCAGCAGATTCCAGACGCATCATCTCCCTTGCCTAAATCATGTGGCCCCTCGAACCATTCCTGAGTAATTTATTATCAGTACATTTCTACTCAGCGCTTATGTTGTTTCAGTTGTAAGATAGGGCTGCTGCTGCCAAGACAGCTTGCTTGATTGAATCGGGATCCAAAGAAGGTTTATATTGTGGGGTCGGTCGACATGTTTGTCTTTTTCTTTTTTTTTTTTTTCTTTTTTTTTTTTTTTTGCGGTACGCGGGCCTCCCTCTGCCGTGGCCTCTCCCGTCGCGGAGCACAGGCTCCGGACGGGCAGGCCCGGCGGCCACGGCTCACGGGCCCAGCCGCTCCACGGCACGTGGGATCCTCCCGGACCGGGGCGCGAACCCGCGTCCCCCGCATCGGCAGGCGGACTCTCAACCGCTGCGCCACCAGGGAAGCCCTGTCTTTTTCTTTTTGGCCGCGCCGTGGGGCATGCGGGACCTTAGCTCCCCGACCAGGGATCAAACCTGCAGCCCCTGCAGTGGAAACGTGTGGTCTTAACCACCGGGCCGCCAGAGAAGTCCCGATATGCTGGTCTTTTTTTAATCTGTAGGTTCCCCTGTACCTTTTTTTCCTTGCCACTTTTCAATTTTGGCTTGTTTTTGAAGAAACCAGGTCATTTTTCCTGTGGAGTTTCCCACAGTCTTCATTTTGCTGACTAATGCCGAGGGTGTTGCGTATCATTTTGCTGTGTCACCTACATTTCTGAACCTCCGCTTGGCGGTGAGATCTGACCACATCCGAGCGTGATCGGTTTTGGCGCAAAACCCCACCTGGGAAGTGGTCTCGTTCCGTCTCTGACCTCACCTACCCCTCTCCTCTTGCTTTTTCTGTTTCTGCCCCCGCCCTCGGCCTTGAACATTCTAGGCACTCTCCCTCGGCAGGGCTGTTGCATGGCTGCACCACCTGCTTCTCGCCTCCTTCGAGTCTTGGCTCAAACGTTCTCTTCTTGATGAGCAGCGCCCTGGCCGCCGACTGGCCGCACGTGTCCTCCGGCCAGCGCTGCTGGTCATAGAACAGTGCCTGACACGTGGTGCGGCCCAGATGTATGCATCAGATGAATCAATGAAAGGGGACAACTCTTCCTCCGGTCTAACTCTACCCGCGATGCCAGTGGCGATTACAGCAAACGCCTATTGAGGGCCCACTCTGTACCAGGTATGCTGTGTGCTGGATGCGGAGCTTATCTCAACGTCACAACAACATAAGGTAGGTCCTATCATCATCAGCCTCCTTCTACAACCACGTGCGGTGGGCGTGAAGATGCCCCGGTCCTCCAAGGAAAGGCTGGTAGCTCCAGCAGTGGGGAGTGCAGTCAGCAGAGAGCCTCCAGCCGTCAGCTTCTAGTTCAGTGTCATGTGTCCCATGGGCCGTCCACAGCGATACTGGATCCCAGCAGGAGTACAAAAGCCTGGCCACCAGGGGACGGCTCTGACGGACCACATATGCTCCCGACGTCCCCACGGGGCGGGCTGGGGCTTTGTTGGAGTTCAGCATCTCTCTCTGCCCAAACTTGACTTCTCCATTTCCCTCTCTGCAGGCGTCCGTTCTTAATAAATACCCTGCAAACCAGACTCCATCTCAGCATCTACATCCTGGAAACCCCAACTTGCGGCACCAAGGAAACCAAAGCCCAGAGAGTGCGCTAACCTCCCCAAGGTCACACAGCGGCGCTGGCAGAGGAGGTATTTCACAGAGCTGCGGTCTCCCTGATGGGATGCGCCTTTTCTAGAAGTACCGCACGCCTCCCAGAGCCCGGAATTCGGGGCAGGACCATCCGCACCGTGGTTCAGCTCTGTTCTGGGTTTCGGCTGTTTCGGTGAGGCAGCCTATCAACATGCCACGTGCTTCTATAGGAAACTGGATTCTTAGTCACAGATGGTGAACTGCACTGCAACTTAGAAAGACAAGTTGTCGACTTCCTGTCCAGCAACCAGGAAAGGGTTCACGGAGGGGTCAGAAGTGTGATGCCTTCCCGGAGCGCGGTGCTGGCTGGGGCAGCAGGGGCGGGAAGAGGGCCGGGCTGAGACCAGGGGTGGATGGACATGAGGAGGGCGGGGAGGGGCCCCGTGGAGAGCCTGGACGGTGAGCAGAGGACTCAAGGGTTGTGCAACTGGGAATCTCTGAGCTTCTTATGGGGGGTGTAATCTGACGAGAGTGACGCTTTAGCAAGATGAATGTGATGCAGGGGGTGGGCTGGAGGAGGGGACGCCTGGAGCCAGGGAGACAAGTGAGGCCAGGGAAATAGGGGAGTGGTGACGTGGGCTTAGGGACATCGGAGATGCAGAGACAGGGACAAAGCAAAGAGACACCATCAAAGGAAAAACAACATGGCTGGGGGAGGGGGTGAAGAAGGAAGAAGCAAGTTAAAGGGGGATTCCTGCCATCGAACTTGGAAAATCTGTTTAATTCTACGAGTAATGGAAGAGATCAACACAGCCAGCAGATTCCGTTTTCACCTATCAGCGTGGCGTTCTCGGTGTCTCCCTGAGAGTACCCGAGGTATTTTAGGGTTTGTGGAAATAGATGTTCTGACAGTCTCTGGCGGGAACCAGGCAACCATTTCAGAGTTCTAACAAAAAACCTTAAAAACAGGGGTCTTTGATTTCCTCATTTCAGTAAATTAACGTATGGGGAGTGGAAAAAAAAGATGAAAGGGATCCAGCGGGAGTCCCCGTGAGTCCCTGCTTTTGTCCTTGGAGCTCTGGTGGCCTCAGGACCATAAGCCTCATCCTATCTCCTGGCCCCCTGGGGCGGGTCTCTACCCTGTGTCCCAGAGCACTGGTTACTTACTTTTCTTGTAACCACTGGCGTCACTTTGTGATCTGTTTATGTTTTGTTCTTCCCCTCTAGACTTTGGAGTCCTCGGGTCAGGGGCTGTGTCATGACTTTGTGTGTTTCTCTAATGACCTTGTGTGTCCCTCTCGCCTCGCACGGCGAAGGCATAGATCACATACTTGGTGAGTGAGTGACTGAAGGTTAAGTCGTGAGCAATGGCTTATCTTCAAGACTGGCTTCCAGAACTTGGCAGCACCTGCAGGCGACAGGTGTGTGTGTGTGAGTGTACAGGGCAGGGAGGCTATTGTCACACAGTTTTACTACTGTCCTAATGACTCCTAGAACGACAAGTTTCCGGTTCCTTTGTTCATCTACAGGGTGTAGCCCACAGGGCTTTTCTCCTTTTCCTTAAGAAGTACAGGCATACTGAGTTTTACCGCGATTTACAGCTATTGCGTTTTAAACAAATTGAAGGTTTGTGGCAACCCTGTGTTGCCAGATGTGGGTTAGCTTTTTTTTTTTAAAGCAAAAAAGTATATTAAATTAAGGTATGTACATTGTTTTCCTAGACCTGATGCCATTGGGCACTGAATAGACTACAGTAGAGCACAGACATAACTTACATGCACTGGGAAACCAACACACTCGTGTGACTTGCTTTGTTATGTGGTGTACAGCCCAGCCCGTGGTATCTCCGAGGTCTGCCGGTATGTGTGTTCTTCTGGTCCCGTCTGGCTTCTGCTTTGGGTCCAGGTGGAACTCCCTTCCAGCTCATTTGCCGCAGAAGGAAAAAGAGCCCTTTAGAGCCTCAGTCCAGGGCAGGCATTTCCCAGGTGGGACCTCACCAAACCTTTCTTCTTTCTTTGGGCTCCTCTTTGATCTATTGTTTCATGGAAACTGGAGGTCCCTTGAAGAATCCTCCCTTGTTTACCTACTAGCAATGAACCCTTAACAACAAACCACATTTTCCAGAGTCCTCCAGCCTTGAGCCGAGAGTCTGAAGGCTGTGGTGACAGCCGCAGAGGGGGTGGGAGAGGTTATCTGGCTTAGGGTGGGCAGGTGTCCCCCTGCGGAGGACGCAGAGGTTGGCCGTGGGGACCACTGGTTCGTGACTGGCTCGGGAGGAAAGCCGGGCAGGGTGATAGCTGGAAGGAGGACAAGATCGAGGGGAGATTTCGCCTCCAGAAGACGGCGTTGTGCACGTTCAGAGCTAAAAATCCGCGTCTGTGAATATTTACTGGACCCTGGTCGAGGGAGAGCCACAGGGCACAATGCTAGGATCCCAAGGTTAGGGGGTGGGGACGTGAAGGGGGGCTCAGCGGATAAAGTGAGGGCAGGGCGTGAGCAGAGAGGCACGAGGCACAGCTCTGGAGAGAGAGAGAAGGCTCATGGGGCGACGGCAAATTTCCCCGTGAGAGGATGGAATCCATGTTACGGAGCCTCCGTGTGGCTGGCGGGTAGGGTGTGCCTCCCCTGGGCCCCCGTTAGAGTCACCTGGGGAATTTAAAATATACTGGTTTGGGCTCTTTTCCAAAAGCATCTAATGTAATTGGCCCGGGGTTTTGGCCCAGGTGATTCTAATGTGCCAGCTGGTTAGGAATGACTGCTTCAGACTTTGGAAAGGGGCTGGTCCTTCTCCTGGAGGTGGGGAGGAGAAGGCTGCTGGGGGCTTGAGGACAGTAATATGTTTATCATATACTTTCCTAGTTCTTCCAATCACGCTTCTCAGTCTCTAAGTGCAGACGAATCCCCTGGGGGTCTTGCTGAAATGCAGATTCTGATTCGGTAGGGCCGGGTGGGTCCTGAGACTCTGCGTTTCCCACACACTCCCATGGGGTACCACTGCTGCCGGACCCCACTTGGGTTAGCAAGGCTTGAAGTTGACAGAGGGTTTTGCGTTGATCCTCTTGTTTTGCGTATGACTTACACTATGGCCTGTAAGACCTACAGGTCTTGCCATCCTGATTATACAGGTGAGGAAAGGAGATCAGAGAAGGGCAGGAAGAGGGGCAGAGGGCGGCCCCGGGCAGCAATGTCTGGTGAGCAGATACCTTACATCCGCTGCCCGCTGAACCCATCTCCTCAGATCACACGCAGGAGGTGGGGAGCTGCGGTCTTCAGACTACAGGTGTGGAGCCCCCTGTTCTGCACCCCAGGAGCCTTCACCAGGACACGAGAGGACATTACTGAAAGGGAGAGTGAGTAGGGTTGGGAGCTTAGGGAGAAAGAAGAACCTCTGGAGATGCTGTTATGGGAATCGGACAGTGCAGAGAGGCTGAGCCGGGGTCACAGCAAACTTGTTGGCCTTTATGAGTCAGCGGTGGATCAGAAGCTTCTGTTCCATTAAGGGGATGTCTCCATCCGCGCCCTGAGTGGAAACCAAGAAGGCACATGGGTGGACTCGTGCAGTCCGGGTGATGAGAAGGCTTATAATCTAGGACAGTTGTCATGAAACTTGAACCTGTATCAGAATCACCTGGAGGCCTTGTTAAACACGGAGCTGGGCCCCACCCGGGGAATTTCTGACTCAGGAGGCCTGGGAGGGCCTGAGAATATGCATCTATAACAAGTCCCCAGGTGAGGCTAACGCTGCTGGTCTGGGGACCCCACTTTGAGAACCACTGGCCCCAGATGCCCTGAAGAACAGTGAGGTCAGTTAGAGCCAGAGTGGGCTGTGGATCCAAGTGCCTTTCAGTGATGAGGTCCAGGCTGGGGAAGTTTTTTTTTTTTTTTTTTTTTTTTTTTTGTGGGTACGCGGGCTTCCCTCTGTCGTGGCCTCTCCCGTTGCGGAGCACAGGCTCCGGACGCGCAGGCCCAGCGGCCATGGCCCACGGGCCCAGCCGCTCCGCGGCACGTG
>NW_021145950.1:31204-38573 GCF_002837175.3 Physeter macrocephalus | reverse complement strand
TCTCCCGTTGCGGAGCACAGGCTCCGGACGCGCAGGCCCAGCGGCCATGGCCCACGGGCCCAGCCGCTCCGCGGCACGTGGGATCCTCCCGGACCGGGGCGCGAACCCGGTTCCCCTGCATCGGCAGGCGGATGCGCAACCACTGCGCCACCAGGGAAGCCCGCCAGGCTGGGGAAGTTTAAAAGAGGGCAGAGTTGACGGTTTGCTGGATTTATAACCACTCACGTGGTATAAACTGGCCACGTTTCATGCCATGTCCTCATGCCCTCCTGTGGCATCCATCGGGCGTGGAGGAAGTTGCTGGCTCTCCGAGTAATGGTGGTGACCCGGGGGAAGTCAGACTTTTCAGAGGAAAGTTCGGCTTCTGCAAAGGTGAAGAAAAGGAGGGATGCGTTGAGAGACAAGGCTTGGGCGTTTGCCCTGACGGGGCAGGAGTTACCATCAAAGGGAGCAGCGGATGGCGTGCCTTGTGGGTCTGAGGGGCAGGATGGGAGCCCCAGAAGGTGGGGCTGGGCGGCGGACCAGGGGCGCTGACGGGGGGATGGTCCTTCGTCACCCAGGTGATGCTACCTCCTCTGGCAGGTGTGGCTGCCCTTCCAAACAACATGCCCTCCCGTCACCTCGCTGGATGCTCCGGCATCCCTGCCAGTGTGTGGAGCAGGTATGGTCACTCTCAGCTCCTGGATGAGGAAATAACCGCAGGGAAGTTTCTGTCACTTGCCGGAAGAGGCTAAGACAGCAAGAACTCAGGTCTTCCTGTTCTGGGGCCTGTGGTGGTGCTGGGAGCTGGTGAGGGCCACAGGCTGCTGTATTCTGAGCACAGGCCTGAGGCTGACTCAGTGGACACAGCGGGAAGCGAGGCCCAGTCGTGGCTCAGGGAGGGACCCCGGTCCCTGGGAGGGCTGCTTGCTGAGTTAGTTTGGTTATTTCAGGTGGTGGAGAGCTGAGACCGAGGCCGGTTGCTGCAGGTGATGGGGCTTTGGTGGAGGCACACCCAGAGGCGGGGTTTTGGGAGAGGTGGCAGACGCTTCCGTAGGCCTCTTGGGGAACGGGAAGGTTGTTCAAGGTTGAGTGTTACCCTAGCGACCAGCTGTTCTCCCCTCAGAAATGGTGACTTCCCCCCATCGTGGTACTTCCGCTCTCTCCCTGCTGCTCTCCTGCTGCTTCCAACTCTCTTCTCTCCGCTGTCTCGTGACTCCTGCTTTCTGCAGGCTCTCTATTTCCTGTTACCATCTACTCCCTGTCGATCCTCTCGATGTGTGTTATATTCAGAAATCCTTAACAGTAAAGACCGAGTTTGAGGATTGGCCTGGGGATGGGGTCACAGTGCCTTCTCAGGCTGCTCTCTAGGTGGCTACTTTGGGGTAAGGCCTGACACCTGGTCCGGTAAGCCGAGGCCAGGGTGGCAGGGCGGGGTGACGCAGAGCAGATGCCGGGGCTGCCCGTGGGCGGGGCAGGCCCTCAGAGCAGCACGCCCCAGACCTTGCACAAGCAAAGCAGAGCCCTGTTCTAGGGGGATCGGAGGAGAACTGGGACACTAGGCAGATTTCCAGAAATTCCAGGATTTCCAGACACGGGGAATGAGAGAAGATTTCATTTCCTCGAACTGAAATATTGGGCAGGGGTGTGGTGTCTGGGGAAACCCCCGAGACCACAGGTGGGTGAAATAGTGGACAGAGTTGGATGAGGTCAAGGAAGATGCTGATAAGTATCAGAGGGTTGGGTCAACAGTCCATAAACCCCTCCTGCCTGGGGTCGGTCCTGATTCTGGACACTAAAGCCGGACTGGGTTCACGAGCTTCAGCAGTGGGAAAGGAGGGCTTGGGCCAGTGATGGACTTACCAAGGCCAAGGGGACAAGCGCAGATGGGCCCACATGCAGGAAACCACGAAAACGCCATGTCTACGTGGAAAAGGGGAGACTTTACATGTAACACGCGCTGTCGGGACCTGCTCTCAAATGAAGAGAATTCAGTTGTAAACTCCTAAGTGCTAGCAAAAGCACCTAATCTGTGAACACTTGTTTTTCTTTTTTTGTGGCCAAACCGTGAGGCTTGCAGGATCTTAGTTCCCTGACCAGGGTTCGCACCTGGACCCCCAGCAGTGAAAGCACTGAGTTCTAACCACTGGATCGCCAGGGAATTCCCAACATATTTTTAAAATTTCATTTATTTTTTATTTTTTTTTAAATTTTTTAATTTTTTTAATTTTTTTGCGGTACGCGGGCCTCTCACTGTCGTGGCCTCTCCCGTTGCGGACACCACGGAAGCCCTATTTTTTATTTTTAAAAGATTTTATTGAAGTGTAGTTGATTTACAATGTTGTGTTAATTTCTTCTGTACAGCAAAGTGATTCAGTTATACACACACACACACACACACATATATGTATATATATACACATTCTTTTTCACATTCTTTCCCATGATGGTTTATCACAGGATATTGAATACAGTTCCCCGTGCTACGCACTAGGACCTTGTTGTTTATCCATTCTGTATATAATACTTTACACCTGCTAATCCCAAACTCCCACTCCATCCCTTCCCCAACACCCTCCCCATTGGCAACCACAAGTCTGTTCTCTATGTCTGTGAGTCTCCTTTTGGTTTGTAGATATGTTGATTTGTACCATATTTTAGATTCCACACATAAGTGATATCATATGGTCTTCTCTTTTTGACTTAGCTTATTATGACAGTCTCTAGGTCCATCCATGTTGCTGCAAATGGCATGATTTCATTCTTTTTGATGGCTGAGTCATATTGTGAACATATTTCTAAGCAGATTCCTACCCAAGGGGTTAAACTAGGTGTCATAGTCAGAAGCACAGGATAGTGGTCTTAGGAGGGGGCGGCAGTGGGTGGTGAGTCCCCTGAGAACGTTCCACAGGGGCTAAAGCGTCGCTGACCCTCTCCTGCTCAGGGGCTGTGAGCATTGGCTTGGGGTGGGGGTAGGGGTTGGACCCGTGGGCTTTGGGGACCCTCCTCACTCTGATGCTGTTTGGCTTCGAGGCCCCGGGTTCTGTCTTTGCCAGGTCTGCCGTTCAAAGGGCCGCCCCGTCTCCTCCTTCCAGGAGCAGGAGGGGCCTTCAAAGCCAGTCCTGTTGACTTCCCAGCTGCCCCACAGGTAAATGGCAACTCATTCAGGATGCACAATTGTCTGAATGAAACATAATTTGAAGCAGATACAAAGTGAATAGGGTATATGTGTATGTTATAGCTCTCTCTCATAAAGCTTCTCAAGCCAAAGTGAACTAAAGTCAGAGCAAATGTGGGACTTCCCTGGTGGTCCAGCGGGTAAGACTCCGCGCTCCCAGTGCAGGGGGCCCAGGTTCGATCTCTGGTCGGGGAATTAGATCCCACATGCTGCAACTAAGAGTCTGCGTGCTGCAACTAAAGATCCTGCATGCTGCAACGAAGATCCCACGTGCCACAACTAAGACCCGGTGCAGCCAAAATAAATGTAATTAATAAATAAATATATAAATATTTAAAAAAAGAAACAGTACATTAAAAAAAAAAAAAGTCAGAGCAAGTGTATTCTTTTAAAGTCCCTTTGAGGGTGATGACCGATGCGGCCCTCTGTCTGGGGTATAAACACCTAATCCACCCCCAGAGAAAAGAAAAGGAAAGGAAAAAGAAAAACAAAGTCCTTTTGTCCTGCATTGGCCCTGCTCTGATTGTCCTGCACTGGGTTAGTTCTGTGTGTCCTGCCTGTTTTTCCTGTTAGACTATGGTTCTCTAAGCAGGATCCATGCCTTTTCATAATGGCTTCACTTTGCATTGTCTACCTCTTCACACAGGTTGTGTCTTCCAGATCCGTGGCACCAGTGGACCCTCATACTTTTTGAGGGAGGTGAGTGGGCATTATCATGACACACTCATTTGGTTGGTGAGGGTTAATCACCACACCTCCGGGGAGGTGAGATGCAAGAGAGGTTTCGAGTACTAGAGTTGAGCTTTGAATCCTGGCTCTGTGGTCTTACTCAGGGTGTTTTATTTTTCCAAGCCTTGTTTTCTTCATCTATGAAAAGATAATATTTACCTCATAAAATTACGGTGAAGCTTGAGATGGTAGTTCTGTATGTAAGACTTTTAGTACAGTACCTACCACATAGCAAAAGCTAATGAATGTTGGGTCTTGGGTCTTGCTCCTGTGTGATCTAATTCATGATTATTTATTGAGCAGTTACTATGTGCTAAGCCTTGTGTAACGTGCTCTGACCTAGTTAATTTTCACGAACCGTAAATATTTTTTTCCTTTCCATTTTATAGGTGAGGAAATGGAGCCCTAGAGAGGTTAAGTTCTTAACTGAGGTCACCCCAGTGTTAAGTGACACAGCCGATATTTAAATCCATGTCTTGCTGACGTTAATGATTGTGCTTGTTGCCATTATGCTAAGTTGCCTCTCCTTAGGGCCTGAGCTGAGTCCTGGATTTAAAAGGAGGCAAGAACGATGCTTAGGATCTGCCCTAGTGACTTGGGCTAACTTTGCCACTCTGGTTTGTGTGTGAGCCACGCAAGACTGCAAAGGAAATATGAGTTATGCCTACAAGAGAGTCAGTGAACAAGCTCCCAAGGCCTTCCTGCCCCGAGATCTGTGGTCATTTCTGCCCTTAGCGAGTAAGCAGACTTCCACTGCCTGGGCTGCATCTGCACGCCTGGGGCTACCCACCTCCTGTGAAGCAAGTCGTCTGTTCCCGGTGTGGTTTCCGCTGCCTCAGCCAGACCCAGGTCCCCTGCACCCAGAAGATGCTCAAGAAATGCCACCTACGAGTGAAAACCTGCGTGATGAAGGCTAAGCCCCATATTTTATGTACATTGTATGTCGTTGTGAAGGGAAGATTTGAAGGGATGCAAAAAAGGATTGTAGACCCTGACCAGAAGGGACTTTTGCAAAAGCATTTTGTTTAGAGGGCTGAAGGGAGCTGCTATTAATAATATTGGCTACTTAGTAGGTATTCTTCCAGATGCCTTCAGCATCTGTCCTTATTAAATCCTCCCAAAGCTGTGATTATAATGACTCTCTTTGAATATAGAGTGTGTTTTAATTACTGGTCATGGTATCAACTGGGATCTGTCCTTCCACCCGCAGCAGGACTCTCTCTCCCTCTCCAGGCCCCTCCTGCTGAGAACTCTGCCCTCTGAAATTACAGCTATTTCCCCCACTGGCAGTCTGAGAGTACAAGGTTCAGAAACTTGCTGTTGCCCAAGATCACATAATGAATTTCACGGCAGAGTCCGGATTGAAATGCACGCCTGTCTAGATTTCCCCACCAGCACTCACTGCCATATACTGTTTAATGAACTGAAACTTAAAGAGAACTGGATTTATTTTTAACCTACTGTTGCCTAGTGCGTCACCCTCGAGGAGTCCTTATGTTCCCTGTCTCCCGCCCAAAGGAAGGCTGTCTTCACCAGGCCAGTCCCTCAGACTGAAGTGGGAGCTTCAAAAGAGCCATAGTTCGGGGTCTTTGGAAGGAGCTTGGGATCAAGGTTATATCTGATACAGAGTCAGCTCGCTACCCTGAAAACATTTGAATCGATAGTTTGCAAACATATTTCTGGCCACAAGCAAACAGGAGGAGAGTTGGGAAATTAAATTGGCACAGAAGCAAGTCAGATTTTGGGAACATGTAATTTTTAGGAGTCCGAACTTTGGGGTGGAAATATTTAAAGAGTTGAGTGGACTTACTTTCAATTTCAGTGAGACATTTGACAGTACGTGAGCCAAACCCGAATTGGATTATTAATCCTGTATTCTCAACGTGTGGCTTTGTTTTTGCATGCGTCCTTAGCGTGGAATAGACGTACAAAGAGCGCTTGTTGAATTGATGAAAAATGTAGCCTTGCCTGCTTAATTTTCTATTCTGCTAAAATATATATAACATAAAATGTACCATTTCAACCATTTTTAAGTATACAGTTCAGTGGTACTAAGTACATTTACTTTGTTGTGCAATCGTCACTACCATCCATCTCCAAAACTTTTTCGGCTTCCCAAACTGAACCTCTGTCCCCGTTAAACACTAACTCCCCATTCCTCTATCCTCCCAGCCCCTGGCAACCACCCTTCTACTTTCTGTCTCTATGGATTTGATTACCTCTAGGGTCCTCATATTGGTGGAATAATGTAGTGTTTGTCCTTTTGTGATGGCTTATTTCACTGAGCATAATGTCCTTACGGTTCATCCATGGTGTAGTGCGCGTCAGAATTTCCTTCCTTTTTTCAGGCTGAATCATATTCCACTGTATGAATACATCCTATTTGGTCTATTGATTCATCAGTGGATGGACACTCAGGTAGTTTCCACTTTCTGGCTACTGTGAATAGTTTGGCTATCATCACTTCCAGCTTATGGATCAGGCCCCTGTCATTTCTTCGTTTTTCTTTGTTTGTTCTGTTTTTTGGATGCACCACGCGGCCTCTGGGATTCTAGTTCCCCAACCAGGGATTGAACCCAGGCCCTCGGCAGTGAGAACGATGAGTCCTAACCACTGGACCACCAGGGAATTCCTAGGCTCCTGTTGTTTCTGTTCGAGCCCCTGCTTTCAGTTTTGTCTGCTTGTTTTCCTGTGCTGTGTCATCTTTAGCACTGAGGGTTCGTATGCTTTCCAGTCTCCCAGCAGAGCACTTTGGGGTCCCCTTTTCAATATTGTATTGTGAAGCCAAACAAAAAATGATTGGAAAGATGTTTCTGACAATAAACTTGTGGCAAAGCTACTTTGCTTCCTACTTTGAATCTTGCTATGAAATCGCCCACTTTTAATTCCATTTCAGCTCACGTCAAGCCGTTGTGTTTCTGTTTACTCGCCGATGTGTGGTTTGGAGGGGAATGATCCGCCTGGGCACGATGCTGGGCTCCTGGCGCTGCCGTGCCTTTGTGACATCCTGCACATGTTTGCTTGAGACGGGCAGCTGCCCTGCCACATCGCTCTGTCACTTCCTTCCCTGGATTTCAAATTGAGCTTCTAAAGCCCAGAGCAGCCACATGGTTGAGGTCATAAAAAAAAAAAAAAAAAAAAAAAAAAAAGATCAGCACTTAAAGAATAGCTCAGTTCTATTTAACTAAAAAGGTTGGCTTTATTCAGGTCTCAACCATAATGCCCCCTGAACCCTTCCATCTGGGTATCTTTCTGCGTTCGGTTTTCCGAGCCCCACGTGCTCAGTTTGGGGGCTGGGGTGGGGGGAGGGGTGGCCCTGCCTTGTGCTTCATCACAGTAAAGTTATTCTGGGTCCCAAAAAGCCTTATAGGGCTTCCCTGGTGGCCCAGTGGTTGCGAGTCCGCCTGCCGATGCAGGGGACGCGGGTTCGTGCCCCGGTCCGGGAGGATCCCACGTGCCGCGGAGCGGCTGGGCCCGTGAGCC
>NW_021145950.1:2395-31192 GCF_002837175.3 Physeter macrocephalus | reverse complement strand
GCCCCGGTCCGGGAAGATCCCACATGCCGCGGAGCGGCTGGGCCCGTGAGCCATGGCCGCTGAGCCTGGGCGTCCGGAGCCTGTGCTCCGCAACGCGAGAGGCCATGACAGTGAGAGGCCCGCGTACCACAAAAAAAAAACAAACAAAAAAAAACGCCTTATAAATCTGTTCCCCAGATGGAAGTCTCCACAAAAGGTTCCTCTCTTTGCGTTAAGTCTCAAATTTCCCTTCCACTTAAATTCAACAAATGAATAATCACGTGGATGAGGTAAATTGCAATACCCACCCAAAAAAAGTTTTTTAAAAAGCCAGCGCAGTTGTGAGTTCTTACCTCCCTTCTTAGTTTAGGAGGAGCCACGTTTGTAGCAGGTTGACCTGCGAGTCCGCAGAAACGGAAGTCAAGGCCATTCACCAACACGCAGATTTGAGTAAGCAAATGTCACCAAGTGTCAACATTTCAATTATTTATTTCTTAAAAGGAATTTCATAACACGAGTTTGAGTTTATTGGAGTCGTTTATAAGAGCTGAAGATTTAATTTTTCTTTTCTTCCGGTGAAGGTAGACCTGGAGGCCAAAGGCATGGGGGCCACAGTGTGACCTTGTTAGTGAAGACAGTGACCTTGGATGAAGAACAGGATCTCGGGTGCTGGTCACAGGTCTCTGCCCTGGTGTGTTAGGACTGGTGGCCTGGTGCTATGGGACGCCACAGGACACTGACTATGATACCTTGCAGGATGGCAAGCTTGGACGTCCTCTGAATCGGAAGCCTGGAAGCAGCCCACAGGCCTTCATTTCCCCCTCCCCACCTGGGCAGCTGGGGCCGGATCTTCCCTTTGCCTGGTGCTGCTTCTTTCATCCTGGATATAAAAAAACAGGCAGACCTTTTTCTACCTGGTACACAAGTCTCTTGGCCTTTTATGATTTTTTTTTTTTAATATAAAAGTACCACATGTTGATTGAAACAATTTTAAACAATACAGAATGGCATAAAAAAACCCATTTAATCCTCTCCCCTCCTTTCTTCCAGTTTCTCCTCCATCTTTGCAGAATTGGATGTGATTTTTTTGATTTCCTATTGTACAGAAATGCAAATCATATGCCATATTGTTTTATATTAAAGAAGTGGAGTCATATTATACCCATTATTTTGCAATCTGTTTTTCACTTAGCAATGTAGCATGGCTATATTCCCAGATCAATATATCGAGGCCTAAATCATTTGAGTTGCATAATATTATACACAAAACTTTGCTATAATTTATTCAGTCCTATGGATAGACTTTCCAATTGTGTCTAGTTTTTTACTATTATAAATAATACTGCAACTGAAATCCCATGTAAATGAGTACTAAAGCTTTTACTTCTATAGAAAAGATGAAGTGGGATTGCTAATTTGTACCGAAACGGCTTAATTTGCAAAAACTAGAGCAAATCACACCATCACCAGCAACGTCTGAGAGCGACCATTTCGCCACCTTCTCACAAAGACTGGATGCTGTCAACTTTTTGTCCAATGATATCTCATTGTTTTAATTTCTGACCCCCTAATCACTAGCGAGTTTGAGCATTTTTTTCCATAAACGTATTGGTCATTTGCATTTCCTCTTGTGTGAATTGCCTGTCTATATATTATTTTTTGTATATTTTTTGGGTTGTTTCTCCTTTATTAATTTATAGGATTAAAAAAGTATTAGAGATATTAACCCTAAGTCTGTCATAATGATACAAGTATTTTCTTCCGTTCTGTTGTTTACCTTTTGACTTGGTGGTGTATTTTGTCATGCCAATACCCTGACACCATAGCAAAGTTTTCATGTAGTTAAATCTCTCAGTCTTTCTTTTTTGGCTTCTGAGATTTTTGTTTAGCTTAAGACCTCTATTTCAAGCAAATATTTTTTCCCCAATATTTTCTTCTAAAACTTTCGTTGCTTATTTTTGACAGTAAAACTCAGTCTCTCCTGGAATTTATTTTTTAATATGGTATGGGGAACAGGGCGTTTAATTAAATTTTTTTCCAGATGCTTTCCAGTTATGCCAACATTATTGATGAAATAATTCATCCTCCCCCCCCTTTGAATTGATGTGCTTTCTTTATCACATTGTGGGTTCCTGTATACCCTTGGATCTACTTCCAGGCTCTCTATTCTCTGTCACTCACCCATTTGTCTGTTCCTGTGCCCAATCCATAGAGTTTATAATGGTTAAAACATTAGTTTTAATACATGGAAGGGCAAGCTCTCGCACCATTTTTGTTTTTAAAACGTTTTTGGCAATTTTCATACATTTATTCTTCCACAGAAATATTAAGATTATTTATCCAGCATGTAAACATTTTCTTGGTGTTCTGATTGGAACTCCTAATAAATCATTATATTATCTTTGGAGGATACATAGTATTTCATTGTTTTCCCATCCAGGATCATTTTGTTTTATGTCATTTAATAAAATTCTGTAGCTTACTTAAAGTTTTATGTTTCTTGTATCTATTTATTCAAAGATATTTTGTTTTCTCCTCCGTTATGAATAAGACTATTTTTCCTTTTTTTGTTAAGACAATATTTTTAGGGCAGTTCTAGGTTCACAGCAAAGTTCAGTGGAAGGTACAGACATTTACCGGATGTTCCCTGCCCCATGACGTCCTCCATTGTCAACACCCCCCAACCGAGTGGTACATTTGTTAACAGTCAATGAATAAACACTGACACATCACACTCACCCAAAGCCCATTCTTTACGTTAGGGTGCACTGTGCCTGGTGTTGTACGTTCTATGGGTTTAGACAAATTTACAACTGTTACCCTTTCCAATTGGGCCTCCACAAGGGTCCTCCTGCCTGGTACCGTGCTCTCGCCAACAGGACAAGAGCGAGTTTGGTTCAGAGCAAAGGAAAGCGTTATTCTCTTATCACAGGACGGGGAGGTGTGAGCTCCGGCTCTAGAGCGCACGCTCTCCCGCCAGGCCATGGGCGGGGCTGCTTTACGTGGAGCCGTCAGGGGGCGGCGCCGGGGGTTTGGCCGGGTAGACAGAGGCGCAGGCGCAGGCGCAGGCGCAGGCGCAGTAGCAACCGCTGCTCAGGTGCTGGATCTTAGTGCGGCCGCCATCTTGGATTGCGTGTTGTGTGCAGCGTCTGTTCACGCAGCCCACGGCTGCCGTCTTGAAACGCGGTGTCCTGTGCAGCCCGAGGTGAGGTGCTGGTGCCGCCATTGTGCCTCAGGAACTCTGGTCTGAAGCGCCGGGTATGAGACCTCTGCACACGGCCCCCTGTGAGCAAGTGAAGCTACGCCAAGCACAAAGGAAAAGGTTAGACTTTATTTTATTACCCAGAGTCTATTTTTATTTCCTGGGAATTGTTAGTGGGCTTTGCTGGTGACATAATGACAAGTGTCAGTCATTACGGTATCATAGAGAGTATTTTCACTGCCCTAAAAATCTGTGCTCCACTTATTCAGCAACTACTAATCTTTTTATTGTCTCCTTAGTTATGCCTTTTTCAGAATGTCGTATAGTTAGAAGCATGCAGTATGTAGCCTTTTCAGATTTTCTTTCACTTAGCAATATGCATTTAAGTTGCCTCAGTATCTTTTCATGGCTTGATAGCTCATTTCTTTTTAGTGCTGAATAATATTCCATTGTCTGAGTGTATCACTTTATCCATTCACACACCAAAGGACATCTTGGTTGCTTCCAAGTTTTGGCAGTTATGAATAAAGGTGATAGAAACATCCTTGTATAGCCTTTTGTGTGCACATAAGTTTTCATCTCCTTTGGGTAACACCAAGGAGTGTGATTGCTGGATCGTATGGTAAGAGTATGTTTAAGTTTGTAAGAAACTGCCAAACTGTCCTCCAAAGTCACTGTACCGTTCTGCATTCCCACCAGCCTGAAGGAGCGTTCCTGTTGCTCTACGTCCTCGTTAGCATTTGGTGGTGTCAGGGTTCTGGAATTTGACTATTCTAGTAGGTGTGTAGTGGTATCTCAATGTTGTTTTAATTTGTATTTCCCTGGTGACATTTTGTGGAGCACTTTTTCATGTGCTTATTTCATATGTTTATCTGTATATTGCGCCACCGGGGAAGCCCCGAGGTGGCCCCTTTTAAAATCAGGTTGTTTGTTTTCTTATTGTTGAGTTGTAAGAATTCTTTGTTTATTTTTAGAAACAGTCCTTCATCAGATGTGTCTTTTGCAATTTTTTTCTTCCAGTCTATGGCTTTTCTTCTCATTCTCCTGACATTGTTTTTGCAGAGCAAAAGACTTTAATTTTAATGAAGTTCAGCTTATCAATTCCTTCTTTCATGGATGTGCCTTTGACATTGTATCTAAAAAAATCATTGCCACACTCAAGACCATCTAGGTTTTCTCCTATGTTATCTTTTAGGAATTTCATAGTTTTGTATTTTACATTTAAGTCTGGGATCCATTTTGAGTTAATTTTTGTGAGGGGTATAATGTCTATGTCTACATTCATTTTTTTGCATGTGGATGTCCAGTTGTTCCAGCACCATTTGTTGAAAAGACTATCTTTGCTCCACTGTATTGCCTTCGCTCCTTTGTCAAAGATCACTTGACTATATTTACGTGGGTCTATTTCTGGGCTCTCTCTACTGTCCCTTTGTTCCATTTGTCAGTTCTTTGGTCAGTGCCACAGTGTCTTGATTACTATAGCTTTGTAGTAAGTCTTGAAGTCAGGTAGTGTCAGCCCTCCAACTCTGTTCTTCTTCTTCATTATTGTGTTGGCTATTCTGGGTTTTTTGCCTCTCTATATAAACTTTACAATCAGTTTGTTGATATCCACAAAATAACTTGCTGGGATTTTGACTGGGGTTGCACTGAATCTATAGATCAAGTTGGGAAGAACTGACATCTTAGCAATATTGATTCTTCTTATCCATGAAGTTGGAATATCTTTCCATTTATTTAGTTCCATTTTGATATTTTTCATCAGCTTTGTAGTTTTCCCTATATAGATCTTGTACCTATTTTGTTTGATTTACCTAAGCATATCATTTTTGGAGGGTGCTAATGTAAATGGCATTACATTTTTAATGTCAAATCCCACTTGTTCATTGCTGGTATATAGGAAAACTACTGGGAATTCCCTGGCTGTCCAGTGGTTAAGACTCCACGCTTCCACTGCAGTCGGCGTGGGTTTGATCCCTGGTCAGGGAACTAAGATCCTGCAAGCCCTGCAGTGTGGCCAATAAAAAAACAAAGGAAAACTATTGACTTTTGTATATTAACCTTGTATCCTGCAACTCCATTTCCTTTTAATTAAGTAATTTTTTGCCGCACCGTGTGGCTTGTGGGATCTTAGTTCCCCGACCAGGGATAGAAACCAGGCCCCTGCAGTGAAAGCACTGAGTCCTAACCACTGGACCACCAGGGAATTCCCTCCATTTTCTCTTAAAACTAGTTATTGCTAGCATAAATAAGAACTTTTGTACATTTATTACATGTAGCTACCTCATCAAATTCTCTAAATATTTATAGTAGGTTTTTAAAATAGAATCTCTTGGTTTTCTAGGTGTACAGTCATATATATCTATATCCATATCTATTTCTTCTTCTACTATTTATACTCCTTAGTTAATTTTCACATCTTATTGTATTAGTGAGAACTTGTAAAAGTAGATTGAATCATTTTGGTGAGGGAGGCACCTGTATCATAGTCCAGATTTTAATGGTTTAGCTTTAGTATTTCATTGTTTAGTATAATGTTTGTTGTTCGTTTTTGATATATAGGTTTCTACCATATTTTAAAAAATTAGAATTGACTCCTGGATTTTATCAAATGACAGTTTTTCTTTTTTTAAAAAAATGTTTATTATTATTATTATTTTTAAATTTATTTATTTCACTTATTTATTTTTGGCTGCGTTGGGTCTTCATTGCTGTGCGGGGCTTTCTCTAGTTGCTGCGAGCGGGGCTACTCTCCGTTGTGGTGCATGGGCTTCTCATTGCGGTGACTTCTCTTGTTGAGGAGCATGGGCCCTAGGTGCGTGTGCTTCAGTAGTTGTGGCACGCGTGCTCAGTAGTTGTGGCCCGCGGGCTCTAGAGCACAGGCTCAGTAGCTGTGGTGCATGGGCTTCGTTGCTCCGCGGCACATGGGGTCTTCCTGGACCAGGGCTCGAACCCGTGTCCTCTGCATTGGCAGGAGGATTCTTAACCACCGCACCACCAGGGTAGCCCGACAGTTTTTCTTCAATATTAATATTATTTTCTCTTTTCCAAATAAACTTCTACCCCTAAAAACTTTAAAAATTGTTGCTGTCTGCTGATAATAAAAATGTTACTGTTGGCAATGGGTATCAAACCTGGGTAACCTGGTGTATCCTCTGGAGGCCCTGGAGGGTGTCAGCTTAGAGACGTGGGGCAGGACACAGCAAGACAAAAAGGGGTGGAGGTGAGTGTGTCACTCCTGAAGGAGCTGGGGGAGCCCTCAAGTAGAGTCCAGGAAGCAAGGGCAGGGTGAGGAGTGCTGATTACCAGCTGTCATCAATCAAAATGTCAACGTGAGCCTGGGAGGCAAGGCTGGGGTTGAGAGTGGAAGTCAGTAAGATCCCTCCCTGAGTGTTGGGTAGAAAACTCAAGGAACCTGTGGAGAGATAACGTGTGTCTGGATGTGACCTGCTGCTGAGGTCATGGGCCAGCGCAGGTGAATGAGGTAGACGGTGTGGGTGGTCCAGTGTGATCCCTGTGGCTTAGGGCTCCTTGTTAAAGGTCCAAGAGCTTGCTTTCTTGTCTTCTTTTTGGTTTTCTTGAAGACAGAGTGTGATAGCATTCTGTGAATAAAATGCTGAGTGAAATTGAACAAGATACACAACAGTCTTCCCCAATTATTATTGGATGCTTTCATCCTTTACAAAGGAAGGATTATCTTAAGCCAGAATATTTAAATAATCCTTTTTTAAAAATAAAAACCAAACATTGACAAAAAAATCTAGTTTGAAAAATATAGAAAAGTATAAAGAAAAAATAAGAATAGCTAATAATTCTCATCCCTTAAAGATAACTTCAACTGATCTGGTAGTGTGTTTTCTTCCAGTTTTTTCTCTGTGATTTGTGATCATATAGCATCTATATAGATAAGCAATTACTTTGCTTCTTTATCACAGCATTCTCTAGTGCCATTGAGGTATGTGATCAGGGAATTTGTGTTCAAGCTTTATCCTCAGTACCTGGCATATACACAGGAAGCTTATTTGTTGAGTGAATCTATTAAGTTATTAAAATGTCTTTGTGATCATGGCTTTTAAAAACTACATGACGGACTTCCCTGGTGGCGCAGTGGTTAAGAATCTGCCTGCCAATGCAGGGGACAGGGGTTTGATCCCTGGTCCAGGAAGATCCCACATGCCGCGGAGCAACTAAGCCCATGTGCCACAACTACTGAGCCTGTGCTCTAGAGCCCGTGAGTCACAACTACTGAAGCCCATGCGCCTAGAGCCTGTGCTCTGCAACAAGAAAAGCCACCGCAGTGAGAAGTTTGTGCACTGCAGCGAAGAGTAGCTCCTGCTCGCCGCACCTAGAGAAAGCCCACGTGCAGCAATGAAGACCCAACGCGGCCAAAAATAAATAAATTTTAAAACATTGTTAAAAAACAATAACAAACAAACAAACCAAAAAGCTACATGAAGTTCCTCTTGTAGACATGCCCTGATGTACAGCACTATTTGAGACCACAACTGTCCTTTCTCTCCAGCCATTGGTCTTCCCACGCCTCGGCCATCCTGAATCTCTAGGAGGTTCTTGAATGCTCTAGTCTCCTCACTCTCTGTTTTGTACCTGATGTTTCCTCCTTCCCCTGCCCCCTATGCCTGGCTAACGTGTCCTTGCCTAATGGGTTGCAGCTTAGCAGACACCTTTTGGCAAGACTGCCGTGCCCTGTCCCCCATTAGAGTCCCCTGTCTCTTGTCCCCCAGCCTCTGGCACATCACTCAGGCTCCCGGCAGCAAACAGAAGGTGTAGTCTAAATAGGTCATTGAGGAGAGCTTAATGACAGACTGTTTACAGAGGTGTAGGCAGGGTTACAGAAAGCCAGCAGGAGAAGGTGGATCATGTGGGCTAGCATCAGGGAAACCATGGCCAGCTCTAAGCCTGAAGGGCCAAGACGGGGGGGTTCCGGAGCCCAGAGAGGGCTCCTGATGGGAGCTTTGGTTGGGGAGCACAGAAACTGACAGCCTGTGGCCTGCCAGGGAGGGAGTCCCCCTCCTCCCTTCCCATTCCCCCACCTCCTCCTGCAGCCCTGCACTGGTCAGCCCTCTAGGAAGCCAGGAGGCAAGGGAACCTTGGATACAGTTCATAAGGACCAGCAACCGAGCTGAGAGCAGGGCGGAGAGGAGGGCACGGTGTACCTGGAGTCTGAATCCAGCACATTGGGGTACCTCCTCTGCCCAGCACCTGCCCACCTTTCGGACCCTCGATGTTGTCACCCTTGCATGCCACAACTCATAAAGACCCTCAAAGTCAGGAACCATGCCTTATCGTTTTGGGGGAGTATAACCCCAGGAAATAACCCAAAAGGAGAAAATTAGTCCTGTGCACAGAAATATCCACAACACCTGTTTATAGCAGTGAGGATTAGAAAAGCCCCAAATAGGGAAGGAGTATATCCAGCTGGGATGTATGGTTACGCAGCTCTGAAAGGATTGTCAGTGGCTCTGTTAACACACGCCAATGGGGCACAGGTAACAGATGGCAAAAGCAAAGCCTGCCGAGTATAAATTTCTCAAAAAGTGTAGATGTGTCCTATATAGGAAGAGCTTAGAGGCACATGTGTTCATAATAGTTAAGAAACACTGGCCAAATGTCCTATCCCGTAATTTAAGAGAAACTAGCCAACTGTGGTAGACTTTATCCCAAAGTTAGTGCAAAGTAGCCAGAAGAGTTAAGACCACGCACAAAATAAGAAATGGGGCTGACAGCTTATTTTAGGAGGCTAGATGGAAAAACCACTTGGCTTTTGTCAGCTGTTCATCCAGCCCCCAATATTCTTGTTGGCACTGAAGCTCCTTTTCCAGTACCCCGTGGTGGGTGTGCGGTGAGTTTGTTGGCTGACACACAGCAAAGGGACTTCAAACTTTCTCAGACTTTCATGTGCATATGACTCTTGAGGATCTTGAAAAATGCAGATTCTGATTCTTTAGTCTGGGTGGGACCTGAGATCTCCCAGTTCAAACGAGGTCCCAGGAACCGCTGCTGCTGCTGGCCACTGACTGAGTAGCAAGGCTTTACATCGGTGGGATTGTTCGCTTGTTTGCTTTTTAACCTTCTAAAACGTGTATTTTCTCCTGATAAATATACAAATTGCACATCCTTTGTCACCCCATCTCCAGATTCAGATGGGCCTCTGATAGAGTGTGTGCCCTCCAGGTGAGAATCCCAATATGCTCTGGGCCTCTCCATCAGCCAAAAAGAACTGGCTGAATTTTACTTTTTAGAGTAAATATCCCCAAAATGATATTTAGTGTTCCTGACATAAATATGATCAGGTTGAGGATTTTTCACACTGTGTACAATTGCCACCCTTTCTCTTCCTAGGCACAGTTATTTTTATGATTATCATCTTGTGTTTCTCACATTATCTTCGTGTGAGAGACTTAACATTCTCCATGAGTCCTTACAACTTCATGAATTCTTCACAATGACCTTATGGAGGTGATACAAGGCTTTGCTCATTTAGATTCCAAATAACATAGTGACCTAGTTGATTCCACTAAACCATAGCGAAAAAAGGCCCTTATAAAAGGTTAGTATTTGCTGTTTGTTTCCATGACTCCCAAAGCCTGATTCGGGTACCACTTTAGCCAAGTCTTGCTATAGAATGAACCTCCGGCGGAGGGAAGTATCATCCGTGCTCGTTGATGCCATTACTTACCTTTCTTTCAGGCATCATTTCATTTCCACTGAAATGCCCTTATTTTGCACATGTCTGCAAAGAAAACATTTCTATTGTGGTTATAGATCAAGGTGTTCTGGGTTTTATTCTCTCTCCCTCACTTCCCATTAAAAAGGGTCAAGAATGCAAATTAAGTTTTTATTTGCATAAGTAGGCTTTGTTACTGATTCTGCTTTCCAGCTGGGAGTTTAAAAATTAACTTCTGGATCCAACAATGAGAACAACCCGTGTAATTCTGCCCTATTTTGCTCCGTTTTCCCTTATCCCTCTTTGCACCGTTTTCTTCTCCTTGCCTGATGCTGCTGTTGAAATGTCCTGATGGACAGCTGGAGAGTAACGTCCCCCACTGTGATCCCAGACTCACCTCAGTGGGTCATCACACCTCCTCTGAATGGGTGAACACACACGCTGGGGTGAGGAGTCGGCAGTGAAGGGTTTCTCTCCACGGCTGCATGCCTGACTTGTTGCGTGACCTTGGGTATACCAGTTAGCTGGTTTGGGTGTTTTTATCTCTTTGTTCTGGAAGATATTTATCCCTCGTAAATCTAGAAAGCATTTTTAAAAATTGAGGTAATGTTGATCCTGTAACCACTACTCTGTTTTCTGTAACTATTTGTTTGTTTTTGTTTGGTTCTTCACTTGTTTTGGGTCTTTTTTGGTTTGTTTATTAGTTTTTTAGATTCCACATACAGTGAAATCATATAGTGTTTGGCTTTCTCCATCTGACTTGTTTCACTTAGCATAATACTCTGAAGGTCCATCCGTGTTGCTGCAAATGGCAAGATTTCATCTTTTTAATGGCCGGGTAGTATTCCACTGTAGATATGTGCCACATCTTCTTTATCCATTCAGCTGTTGATGGGCACTTAGGTTGTTTCCATATCTTGGCTGTTGTAAATGCTGCAGCAAACATAAGGGTGCATGTATCTTTTTGAATTAGTGTTTTTGTTTCAAAAGCACTTCTTAAAGAATTATGGTGTCTTTGTCCTCGCAGATGTTTTGTGAGGATTTAGGAAGAGCTATGTCAACAGATTTGTTCTCTGGCCCCAGTTCCTGACATTGTTTATACACAAACACACCATTCACACAAGAGAATGCTCACAGCTCTTGAACTTGTGTGTGTGCGCATGTACACACGCACTTACAGAGAGGCAAAAAATGAAATGCAGTCAACAGTAAACAGACGTTTGTCTGGGACCGCTTCTTTGTCATTACTCTCTTTTCTGCAAAAATATGGCCCTGGCCAGTATCTCTATTGGCTATACCCCTTATAGTGAATGAACTCTACACTATCCCTGCATTCTTACCAGAAATGTAAATAGCTCATTAATAAATATCCCACAGCTGTCCATTTCATACTCCTCAAGCAACTACCTATTCTTTTGCCATCCCAAACAAATAGATATATTTATATCAATATTTGCCTCTCTTGCTCTCCCTTTTCCCCACTCATCCGTTTCTTTAAACACAAAGAATCTCAGTCTTGGCGACAAGGGACCAGGAAACAGCCACAGGGTCATAGACTGTGGAGGGATGGGAACAGAGCTGTCTGCCAAACCATCCACTTTTTCTCAGCTGTAGAAAGAGAGGATTTACAGGTTTGGGAACAGATTATTTTTAGGGGCTTCCAGGCTACTACTATTCTATCCCTGTTTGCAAAATTCCTCTCCCAGGTTGAGACTCCCATGAGTCACTGTGACCTCCACAGAGAATAAATTCCCCCGAGACACACTCCCATCTGGAAATATCCTAAAAATACGGAGTTTGGAGCTGTAGGATCTGCTCCAATTGCATGCAGCTCCATCTTTGTGCCTCTCTCCATGTTTCTAGCTGAGGGAAGCACCTGTCTTGGATGAAAGGCGTTTACATTAGAGAGGGACAGGGAGGAAAGGGAGTAAAACAAAAGTGAAGTTAATTTGCATTCAGATGTTTGCATTAAATATGAATGGGCTTGGGGGTGAGGGGAGTCTCTCTCTTATTCCCCCCTCGGGTTGCCCTGCCTCTGGGGTGTGCAGGGAGGAGGGGGAGGCAAGATGGAGGAAAAGGGCCACCATTCGCCGGCGGGCAGCTCAGGGTCGGCTGTCCTATGCCCTGGCACTGGGGTGCAGTCCGGGAGGAGCAAGTTCAAGGAACTGAGGGACGTGGAAGTTTCCAGTAACAACCAGGGAACATCCAATGGCCAATCTTTAACTGATGAAACATGCTCATGCTTTAAAAAGAAATAACCTGGGAATTCCCTGGCAGTCCAGTGGTTAGGACTCTGTGCTTTCACTGCGAGGGTGCGGGTTTGATCCCTGGTCGGGGAACTGAGATCCTGCAAGCAGCGTGGTGCGCACCCCCCCCCCAAAAAAAAAAAAGAAAGAAAGAACCTGAGTTTAGGGGCCACAGACAATACCAGGGGAGGGAAAGAGGGGCACAGTGGGAGAGCCCACTGCGGACGTCTGATGGGTGGGAAGTGTCCTGAGGGCCCTTCGGAGGCGGGGCTGGAGAAAGTGTCCAGGCTTTTCTTGGCCTGTGGAGCCAGCAGCCCCAGTGCTTTCTTGAGTGAACTCACAAGTCAGTGAAGAGGAGGGTGAGTGCTGCATGCAGCTCTGGCTTGGAGGGGAGGTCAGGAAGTTGGCGACTGCAGAGGAAGCTGCTCCTTTGCGGAGACAGTGGCTCTGGGCCCAAGGTGGGCTTTGTCATCCGTATGAGTCCTTCCCAGAGGAAGCCCTTGAGGCCAAGTGTCCGGTCCAGAGAGGCTTTGTGTCTTCTTTCTCTTATCTTTGTGTTTTTTTTTTTTTTTTTTTTTTTTTTTGAGAATGAGGGCCTCCCTGTGCCTCTAAACTCACACCAGCTGAGTGACTGTTTACTTAGCCTTACTGCAAGGCTGGCTCTCGTCACCCACGTCTGGGACTGTCCCTGAGTTATCCTCCACCAGGGAAGCTTGGAAATTTCCATCGCTCCCCTCTAATCCAGCCCAGCCGGCACAGGCCAGACTGCCGGGGGTGCCGTCGTCTCATGGCAGAGTCGGCGTCGGCCTTGCCTGCATGCTGCCATCACCAGACACCTTTGAAACGTTGGGATGCCCAGATCACCATAGCCTCCGGGGTTGATCCTGGGCTCGGTAGTTTTTAGAACTTCCCAGGGTGATTCCAGCAGCTGCCAAGTTTGAGAGCCACTGGCATGGGGGTGTGAGCACATCCAGTTGCCTGGACTTGACTCTGGCTCTGTTGTTGGTCATAGCACTGGGCAAGTTGTGTACTGCTCGCTGCCTCAGTTTCCCCAGGGGTACAGAGGGAGTAACAACGGTGTCAACAATAGCACACAGCCCTGAAGTGAGGATTCAGCGAGTTAATGTGCAGCAAGGGCTCGGGAACTGGCTGGCCCACCGTCAGACGTCTCGCAGCATTGCCGCTGGTTATGTGGGGAGCACACAGGCAGGTGGAACAGGCGGGATGGTGAAGGGAGCTGAGCTGGTGTCTTACGAGAAGAAGTGTGAAGAATTGGTGCTATTTCTCCTGGAAGGAAGAGACTCCGTTGAGATGTGATGGCTGTCTTCAGATTCCTATCCGATGGGAAAGGAATGTGGCTTGTTTTAATGGCTGTGAAGGAAAGAAAGATTTGGGAATGGAAGGTTTCCAATAGAGCCGTTCAGCAGCGAGGCGGACTGTGTCATGCAGAGCAAGTGTCCAGGCTCTGGGGTATTCACGCAGCAGTGGGGCACTTTCGGGTGGAAATGTTATAAGAGGAATCACAACGGAATGGAATGACTTCCATGGGCTTCTCCAGCCCATGCCATGCAGGAACTAAGCACCACCAAACGGTAGCCTTTATTAAATGTTCTCTTGAAGCAGGCAAGGATGGCAGGGCGGGAGGGGCTTGCCATAGTGAGCCTAAAGCTGTGTTCAAGAGAGGACCAAGGTCAAACCAGGCGGAGTCAAACGTGTTTCCAGGTCAGAAGGAGGAGCTTGGGCTGGGTGGGACGTGGCCCTGAAGGCCTGGAGGTTGACGGAGAAGCCAGCTGTCGGGGTGGGCCTGGAGCTTCTGTAGCGAATAGGGGTGGGAGGCCCCGAGGCCCTTTTTCTTGCACTCTGGACGCAGGATAGATGGGCGGTTGGCTTTGTTTAAGGCAGAAGGTCAAAGAAGTAGACACCTTCTAAAGCTGAGGCTCTCAGCCTCGGCACTTTGCCACCCACGATGCTTTATACCCTTCCTCAGCCTCCTTCCCTTCTCACCGCGCACTTTCCTGGATCTCAGCTTCTCGGGGAGAGCTCTACGAAGCCTGTTTTACTTGCTTTTTCTTTCTGGGGGTGGGGTGGGTGGGGAGCAGCGCTGGCCGTGATGCTGTTTCACTGGAAAGGAAGCTGAAGGTCCCTGTTAATAAGCCAGCTCCTCTTCTGCTTTCTCGTCTCAGTCCGGCCTGTGCTCAGCCTCTTCCCTTGCTGTGCGTTTGGCGGATGATGTCCGCAAGTGGCTCCTGGTCCTCCTCTGACCCCCCCCCTCGCCCCCCTCCCCTCCCCTCCTCTGTCGGCTTCTCCTTCACCTCCTGCATCTCTCTCCTCTGCCACACCCTGGACCTTATTCACTGGAAAGGAAGCTGAAGGTCCCTGTTTATAAGCCAGCTCCTCTTCTGCTTTCTCGTCTCAGTCCGGCCTGTGCTCAGCCTCTTCCCTTGCTGTGCGTTTGGCGGATGATGTCCGCAAGTGGCTCCTGGTCCTCCTCTGACCCCCCCTCGCCCCCCTCCCCTCCCCTCCTCTGTCGGCTTCTCCTTCACCTCCTGCATCTCTCTCCTCTGCCACACCCTGGACCTTATCGCCACCTTGGAGATCTTCATCTCTGAATTGCCCTCTACAACCCAACCACATGTCCTTCCATCGTCCCGTTCACGCATTCCCACTAATCCTCTTCTTTGCCTTCATTGTGGCCCCTGGAGCCCTCCCTATCTTAGAGCATCTTGGGCCCATCCTGGTTGCATCTGTTCCCCCACCCTGTTGTGTGTGGGTTCCTTGGTAGGCCGTTTTGGCAGAGTTCTCAAAAGTGTCCGATTCCCTTTCCCTCTTGACCTTCCTCTGGGTCTTCCCGGACGACCCTCTCATCTTTTCCTGATCCCACTCTGCTGAGTCCTGTTGAAGAGACTTGGGGCTCCCACAGTAATCGGACACGCTGCCCGTTCCTGCCGTCGGACTCTCCCCACGCCCATGGCCATCTTCCTGTAACTCCATTTTTAGCTCCCTCTCAGATCCCCGGGACAGCTGCCCCACATCGTTTCCACTCCGCTCAAGCCCTAGCTGACCCTGCTCACCTCCTGTCCCGGAACAGAGCCCTTCGCTGGACTGGATGAGAAGCCCAGCCCTCGGCACTGCTGAGACCCTTCCAGCCTCCCTCCTTTCCTCCCTCCTTTCCTCCCTCCCTCCCTCCCTCCCTCCTTCCCTCCCTCCCTCCTTCCCTCCCTCCCTCCTTCCCTTCCTTCCTTCCACCCTTCCACCCTTCCTTCCTTTTCTCATCCTCCCCTCCTTTCATCCTGTTTTGGGCAAGAAATGTCCCTTTTCTTTCCAGGGTTGAGCCTCTGCCTTTGCCCGTCGCTCTGCCCTATGCCCCCGCCCTGGGATCTGGCTCTTTTGCTGCTGCCCCCCATCTTCCATCCCCCGCCCCTGCGCCCTGAGCCTTACTCTGATTTCCCCCACCTTAAAAAGCAAGCAGAAACAGAGCCCTTACTCCGTCTTCCTCCTCTCCCCCTGCTTCCTCTCTCATCTTCCTCATTCTCCAGTCTGGTTCCCCTTTCCTCACGGGTCCCGTGAACCAGCCACACTGTCCCTGAAATGTGCCCTTCCCCAGAGAGGCAGCCTCCTGCGGTGGCTAAAGCATGATACTGGAGTCGCCCCTCGGGGGTTTATAGCCTGGCTTTGCCCCACGTGTGTTATGTAATCTGGACTCTGACTCAGCACATTATTAATCTTTCCAAGGTTCGGTTTCCTTCTCTGGAAAACGGAAGCACCTAATTCATTGGGTTGCTGTGAGTTCCAAATGATTCTGCTTTTAAAGTGCCCAACACACCCTTGGTGCGAAATAAAAAGTATTTCCTTCCATCCCTTGCTTTAGCCCACGCTGATTCCTTCATGTGAAATACGCTTGCTGTCTGCCACCCGCCTGTTGAATCTCCACCCACCATTCAGGGCCTGGCCACCCCCTTCCTCTCCACCTGCTGGGCCCGGCCCCTCCAGTTCCTTTTCTCTCTGAACCTTGTTCCTCACTGTAGTGGGCGCCGCGGTCTACCCTGCATCGGGCTGTATCAGGATCATTTGCACATATTTATTTGACCTCTCATGAAATCAAGAGCCTCTGGGGGCAGGGGTACTGAATTCACCTGTGAATCCCTCTAGGGCACCTGTTGGAGCACCTTACAGGTAACAGCTATTCAGTAAATGTTAAGTTTAAAAGAATTGAAAAGAATTGCTTGGTGCTGGGTATGTATCTTTATAACCTAAAAAATAAAAAAACCAACAAACAAAAAAAACCAAACTAAGCTGATCTCTTTCTCACCAATTAATATACTCCCTGACCTTGTAGAATTTACAGTGTAAACACCTGGAGAAAACCTCTTAACGAAGACCATCAGCAGGTCTAGCCCGATTTTTGTCGTCCTTATGCTACCCTGGGGAAATCGTTTGCCTTCGGGTTACTGAGGTTTTATTTTGGCAAGTAATTGAGATATTCCCCACTTGGTGGAATCCGTCAGATTCCTCACGGGGAAGAGGAAATGGTCACACTAGTCAATATCTAAGATTCTTTTCAGCTTGAACAAACTGTAACTCAGTGACCGCATCTTGGGAGTGTGACACAGTTAAGACGCTCATTTATGACAGTGACCGAGGATGCATCTCATGTCGGTCCTGGAACGGAAGCTCCTTGGGGAGGGCTGTTTTCTGCAGGTGCATTATTGAACTCATCTGTTCATGCAACGCGTATTTATTGCCCATGGACTGCGTGTGCCTGGGTCGGCATTAGGTGCCGGGAGCACAGTGCCGACTCAGGCCCGGGCTCGTGGTGCTGCTTGGCACCAGCGCGCTCTTCTTGGGAAGGGGAGACGCCAGGAGGTGAGCCGCGGGCCGGGCCGCCTGGTGGCTCTCAGAGGGGACAGACCTTCTTCAGCAGCGGCAACACCCGCCTCTCCTGGGGGGACCCTCCGCACGGTCACTCCCGTCCGAGGCTCCGGGCTCGCCGCGCTATCCCCAGGCAGCCGGAAATGCCTCCTGCTGTACACGCTCGCTTCCCTCAATTCATCTTTCAGTCTGGAGGATTTACAAAGATTTATGCCATTAAGGGCAAGATCTCAACAACCTGCCGTATGGGAGAAACATGGTTTGCTCCTGCCTGTATACGTATTAGTGTGTAAGCTCTTCCGGGCAGGGACCCATTTTATATGTCATCTTCTCTGGGTAAAGCTTCATTCCTTCTTAGGGCCGATGTCAGAAACTTGGGTCTATAACTTCATCCGGGATCAACGTTAATTAACACAGGTTCTTGGCGAGTGGTGAGTCATTTGCACTTTACAGTGGGGCAAAGGGGTCTGACTCCTATCTCACACGCCCCAAGAAAACAAAATGCGGTGGAGGAGAGAACGTCTGTATTAACGAGAGTCAGTCCCCTCTTGGCTGAGGAGCGGTGGGGCTGAAAGGAGTTGATGGCCCAGAGGCCATGGCTTTGGCTTCTTCTGCGTGCTGGAGGTTAAACACAGGACGGACTAGAGAGGACGCTGTCCATGCCGTGTGCTCCCTGCACCTGCCCATGTGTCAGACACGCTTGACTCGTGGGTGGACGGTTCATGAGGAATCCAGACTGTTCTAGGGACAGGGATGTCCCCATAGGGCCATCTGGGGGCTGTGGATGGGAGGAGATACAGGGAATCGTCCCCAGCTCGGCCTTGGTGATTTTGGGGGAGCTTATGAACCCCTTTCTTCTCTCTACTGGCTGTCCCTCTCAATTGTGGGCCACCTGTCAGAGGCCTGTGTGATGAGACCCAGGCTCCCCACTTAGGTCTCAGTGTTGAAAGAGGTTACAGACCAAGCAGAGGATGGGGAGAGGCTGTGGTCCTGATGGTATCCCTACGCGTGTTGGGAGGGGGCGGAGGACGTGTGGAGGAAGGGGAGGGCGGGCAGGGCCCCCGCTGCACTGCCCTGTGAGCTTTCACAGCTTCGGACAGGCTGATCCCGAGTGGAGGAAACTTGAGGCCCCCATCCTGTAAGCCTGCTCCTTTGCTTTATCAAGGCATTATCACAGGGACTTCCCTGGCGGTCCAGAGGTTAAGGGTTCGCCTTCTAATGCAGGGGGTGCGGGTTCGATTCCTGGTTGGGGAGTTAGGATCCCACATCCCTTGTGGCCAAGAAACCAAAACATAAAAAAAAACCCAGAAGCAATATTGTAACAAATTCAATAAAAACTTTAAAAATGGTCCACATCAAAAAAAAAATCTTAAAAAGAAAAGCACATTGTCACACCCCCAAGTAGATCTTTCCTATGTTTGTAGTAAATTTGGCTAAAAAGTCATCTGAAGCTTATTGCATGTCTCAGGCCTAAGTAATCCTGGCTAACATTTGGGCAAGGTCTGACAGTTTCCCAGACCTGTTCATATTTGCTCTGTTCTCATTAGATTGGATCCTTACGCCACCTGTATGTGGCGGGCAGGGTGGATATTACTCACCTCGGTTTAGAGATGATGAATTAAAGGCTCAGATCTCTTTTCCTGATAGAATCCTGCAGAGTGCCACTGGTTCCCCAAATAGTTCACCCTTTTTCATTATATGATGTCTGTGTAGTAAGGGGGTAATTAGTGGGACACTTCGGTGTATGTGCCAGCACAGAGATTCCAACATTTTAGTTTTAGAGAGAAAGAACAGTGATGAGCCCAGGTTCACGTGGACGCAGCTTGGGGACGGAGAAGCCGAGGGCCTGTCGAAGAGGTCATGAGCCTCACCCTTGCTGGAGGGGATCCTCCTACACCGCAGTGAGCCAGGGCATTTCTTTCATTCTTTAAGAGAGCAGCTGACCCGAGCACCCTTCTTCCCATCCCTGACAAGCCCACAGATTTAATCTGGGGTATAGACACAGGGCACTGCTCAGCTAAGTGAATGCAAGTGCTTTTTATCTTTTGAATTGTTCTTAGCTCCGCCCAGATGACCGACAAGAATGCAAAGGGAACAGGACTCTGTTTCACACCTGCTACATTTCTGACCAGCCAAAGAAAACTTTACTAACAACCAGATGACACTGGCAGCCAGTATCAGAAATTCGGGGTGAACAGAATGGCTGCGTTTGGCTGACTGGGAATAGTTAGGCATTGAAACAAAACAGTGAATTAGGTAGGATAAGTAAGTCATCTTATGTTACCTTCCTCTCTCTCTGGCCACTTTATTAGGTGTAATTTAGATGTTGCCAGCGTACGTTCACTATTTCTGTGTGCTCAGATGAAATTTGAACCCACAAATGTTATGGCCATAGAAATTTCCAGTTTGTTTCAATGACTATGTTACATTTCCTATTTAATGTAATAAGAATTTTTGGATAGAAATAAAAACATAGTCGTAATTCTGCTACTTGAGGGCAGAAAAGAGATGTTTTCTGCTATCTCTCTCATAAACTAAAAATGTGACAAGTTTGTTCTGCTTGTCAACAAAAACATCAGAGACTAAAATCAGCCATGGACTGCTTAACGGTGGCCTGTAGCTGGCAGGAGGATGTAGTGGCCTATTATCCATGGCTCCAGGTGGATACCCATGGGTCTTGACTGAGATAGACAGATGCTCATTCTAGATTTAGATTTGCATTTCCAGGGACTGAAGCAAGCACCTCTAACACTATAAGAGACTTAGAGCAGAAAGTATTTTCATTTGGACCTGCTCCTTGTGTATCATCAAGGGAGAATCAAGGGATCCGTTTTACTACAGGTGGATATATCATATATCAGCACTTACCAGCCACAAGGCAGAGGACTGGTTGAAATTGCAATGAGCAATTGAAACACATTGCTCACCAAATTGTGGGGGAGGTGTGATAAGGGATGGAAGGCTCAGCTTGCACGAAAGGACGAACGGGTGTTAACACGTGCAAAAGTACTAACCGAAATGGAATAAAAATATTAGTTGCAGGTATAACGCGCTGCAAAATCTTTTAACGCCTTAGACAGTTTAAAGTAGAATATCAGCACATTGCTGACTGATCTTAAGATTCAACACTACTTTCCAAAGTGAAACATTTCAGTGTATAAATAAATAGTTCTTGAAGTCAAAATTCGTTCATGATTCCAAGGCTTTGTTGATGAAAGTAGAACTGCTATCTCCAACATTTCAACAGAATCAGTTTTTCTGGGAGAACATAGCCAGAGTCGTCCTAGTATAAGAAAATCAGAGGTGTCTTGAATGCAGACATACATTTTAAACAAAATGTTTATTAATCACTATTTAATCAGAAATGTCAATTAGTAGGGCTTTTTTTTTAAAGATTTTTTTGATGTGGACCATTTTTAAAGTCTTTATTGAATTTGTTACAATATTTTTTAAAGATTTTTTTGATGTGGACCATTTTTAAAGTCTTTATTGAATTTGTTACAATATTGCTTCTGTTTTACGTTTTGGTTTTTTGGCCCCAAGATATGTGGGTTCTTAGCTCACTGAACAGGGGTGGAACCTGCACCCCCTGCCTTGGAAGGTGAAGTCTTAACCACTGGACCGCCAGGGAAGTCTCAGTAGGGATGTTTATCCATGCCCTTTTATAGAAGGCAAATAATCACAAACTTTTCTTTAGCAAACAAGATGAAGCAGCTACCATTTGCTGACTACCTATTATGTTCTTAGGTGCTTTATTTTGCAAGAGTCACATGGTAGCTTTTGTATCCACTTCACATATGAGGACCCTGCGGCTGAGAGGGTGAGAGCTCATCTTGGCAAGTCTCTAGAGAAAGTAACAGGCAAGACAATCTGGTTTCAAAGCTATGCTTCTTTTTGTTCAACTCTGGCTCTGTGAAGTATTTACTCAGAAAACGCTCCTTCAGTGTCCATCCAGGCTCCATGAAAATTTAACTCAATCGTCTATGCCTTTTACAGGTACACCTATGTGTATGTATACATACATATACATCTATCTATCTATCTATCACCTACATATGTGGAATAAATAAAGGAACAGATCTACTGTCTGAACCTTTCTGTGGGCATTCTCTTAATGGCGCCATCAAATTCTTAGGTTCTGAAAATGGATTGTGTCAGTTAAATGTTATCTAGGGGAATGACTCCTGCTAACCAAACTGATTAATGAAACAAGTATTGCTTTGCCAATTACATGTGAGCAGAAGTGATGAAATTCACCAAGTTTCCTCCTTGCCATGGTAGTGATTGTGGAAGCGTGTGTTGCATGGAGCCTCCGTCAGCCTGGATTCAAGAGTCTGTGCTGAGCCGATCTGTGTTGGGCAGTAGAGCGAGAGGGAAATAAGCTTGCTATTTAATCAACAGAGACGACAGGGTTGTTTGTTACGTATATAACCCAGCCTATCCTGACCGATACAACAAATTGGCCAGTCCCTCCTATTTAACAGTGGTTAAAATCCAGTTCCAAGCACGTGAATGAGAGCTGTACTTGAGCCCAAATAAGGTTTTTGATGTAATCTATATTAAAATCTCAATGACCTGTAATCCAGTGAATCAAAATTCAACTAATTTGTGTACTTACTGCTCTCTTCAGTGTGCTGGACCAAGCCACTTTCATCTCTGGATCATTGCAACTGTCTCCTTGTACTTTCTCCTTACGTCTACCTTTGTCACCCAACCCTCTTCCCTAACCCAATCCTGGGGTGTACACTTTACAAAACTGTGTTTTTACTGTTTTCCAAACTGATAATTTAAAACAGTTTTTTTTTTTTTTTTGGCTGTGCCGTGTGGTTTGCGGGATCTTAGTTCCCCGACCAGGGATCAAAACTGGGGTCTCAGCAGTGAGAGCGCCGAATCGTAACCACTGGACCCCCAGAGAATTCCCCTAACTGATATTTTAGTTAACAGTATATGGGGAACATCTTTCTATGTTGGTGAAATTATTAATGATTTCTCACTGAAGTAACATGGTTTGAACATCTGAACCAGTCATTTGCTCAACGCCCTTCCTCCTGGTGGGCTGATCCTGGTGCTGCACCAAAGAGAAGGCAGGTGGTGGCTTGATGTACAGAGAGTTAGAACAGCAGGACCAGAGTCTCTGCAAGGAATATTTCCATCAGGCAGTGGTGCCCTGATTGACTGTCAGGTATCCTGACCCATAGCCCAGTCCTCTGTGCTTATGGTGCCTCTAATGCTTGCTCTACCAGAAAATGGCATTCTGGTTGCCTAAGATTTCATGGTATGCTCTGTTTTCTAATAAGAACATAGTTGCATTTCTAAGAAACCTCAGGTTATCAGAAACTAAATTAAAAAACAATTGCTTTGATGGTTAAAACAACAGCCAGAAACTTTCACACTCACCATAATTAAATTATTTTTCTTGCAGGATTTTCAATAATAAAGGTATTTCACACATATATTTTGTTATTGAAAACTTAAAACTATGAGCGATGTAATCAAAACTGACAAAATCAATTCTAAATATCATAGAGGAAAGCCTCTACAGCATGCAAGATGGAACATAAAATCCATGTATTTATACATCAGGAATATGAATCACAGCCCAGCCCGTGGCCACCCGTGGTAAGGAGAGGAGCAAGATGGCGCCCAGGCAGTGGGCCCCTTAAGCCAAGTGTGCCTGTGACCCCCACTCAGCTTTTTCTCTTCCTTCCTTGGTGCCAGTGCCTGTTGTGAGCAAGTTGAAATCAAGCATGACAGGTGTAATTCTAGCATGTTCCCATAATTATCACCTTATTCGTTATTCACATTAATGGAATGAGTGCTGTAGAAGTTTATGTCTATATGTACAGTCACTATCACTTCTGTGAATCAACCGAAAAGCAAAGCAAAAGAAGCTAATGAACGAAAAGAACACGTTTGTACCCTTTCTCGTGTGGACGACCAGTCTTTATTTCAAAGGGGGTCTCTTGAAGAACAGGCTGCGGGGAAGGACGTGCCGTGGAGTCACCTTGTCTCACGACCCGTGGTTCTCAGAGCTGTGTGTTGTCCACAGGGGAAGAGGACCTGCCATTCGTTAGAGCTGAATGCTTGCCAGAGTGCGTCGCTTTCATTTGGAGGTGCTCCCAGAAGGATGCATTCAAATCTGCAAACCATGTGATGCCTAGTGTGTTATCTGGAAGAGAGTGAGGGCTGGAGGAGAGTGAGGGCCAAGAAGGAGAGAAGGACCGAAGGAACAGAAATAAGTGAAACAGATCCATACCCCCCAAACTGCAACATTTGACAGAAAAATGCCAGAAATGTAGGAACTTCCTATCTTTAGGAATAGCAGAATAGTGTAGAACCAGAAAAACACCAGGAGAAAAAAGTGGATTTTCCTCAGGAGAGAAGGTTTTACTAAAAATCATAAAATGTGCAAGAGAAAGTTTATTTTTGGCCAAAGCTGAAGGGAGAACTTTGGCCTGTGGCAGATCTTGGCATTTTAGAGGGTCCCCTTACTCTGAGGAGTTTCGAGAAGGCTGCAGTCTTCCCTAGGCTCCTGGGTTTATCAGTTGCCATGGCAACCATTAATCTCATTGCTGAAGTGCTAAGTGGCTTGAGATGAAGAATGTTCACTTGAACACATTTTACCCCCAACCCCTGTTCCCACACGCAGCTCTGCCCTTGCCGCTGAACGCTTCCCACTGCTGTGGCCACAGATGCTGCAAACGTCTGGATATTCCGCAGAGTAACCCAAGCAGCCGGGATTGTGGTCAGGAAACTCTAGCAGGCAAATGGCTCCGGCAGGTCGGAGGCAAGTTGGTGTCAGTGCTGGCTCGGCCCGGCTCACCTGTTGTGCGATTAAGTCACGGGGTTGCCGCTTGTTCTCTTGGGACCAGGCCAGGCAGCATTTGTCCGAGTGAAAAATCAGGCTCTGTGTGTGTGGTGTGACTGTTTCAGTGGAAACAGGCAGACAGATTCCAGGAGAAGAGAAAGATTGAAGAAGTGGGCGGTGGGGACGGTCTGCCAGCTGTGTTGAAAGGTGTCTTGGTCAGGGGTGGTTTGGTGGCAAGAACAAAAAGCCGCCCAGCTTGAGTAAAGAGGGGTCTGTCTGATGGCATCTAGGCGCTCCCACGGAAGCCGGTGGCGGAGGTGGAGGCTGACGCCGTGGGAGCGGGGGGTCATCCGCGGCTCTGGCCTCCGCCCTCTCGCTTCTGGGGCGTGTCTGCTCCGTTCCTTTCCTTGTCGACTGAGTCTTTGCAAGGCCTCTGTCCCAGCACGTGGGCCTGATGTGGACTGGGGTTGCCCTGGTGCCTAGGAGGGCTCCGACCCAGTGTAGCCCTACGGCTCGGGTACCCAGCACTCTGCAACAGGTCCGGCTCTGTGAGAAATTCTTAAGGCAGTATCTGCCATTGGTCCGGTCACCTGTGGCCAAGGGTCAGAGGGTGGCTTCTCCTCTGTGGCTGAATGGGTAGGGGAAGGTTCTCCGAGAAAGAGGTAGAACTGGGGGAAGAAATAGTAGGTGGAGGAAATGACAGGCATTTGCAGAATGAAAGCTTGTCATGGGCACTGACAAATCCACACGGGTTGGAATGGATGCTGGCCGTAAACAATAGTGTGCCTGGATCCGTCCTTACTGGCTGAACGCTGATGCTGGGACGGGGACACGGGCTCTGAATAGGGCAGAACGCATGATTGGCTGTGGATTCTAGACAGGGCGGGAGGCAGTGCAGGCAGGAGGGGGTTTGAAGGGCTGCCAAAGGTATGAACGAGGTGAGTGGTTGAAAGTCCTGGTGAGAATGCAGATCCGGAGTCTGGAGGGAGATGGCCCTCAGTGAGCCTGGGACTGGAGGGGACGAGTGGGTGCTGGGTTAGACTTGGGCGAGGGCTGGGTTGTGGCCATGATGGCGTGATGCAGAGACAACTTGATAAGTGTTATATTCATGGATGGTGTTATGGGTTGAAATACGTATGTTGAAGCCCCACTCCCCAGTACCTCAGAATGTATCTGTATTTGAAGGCGGGGTCTTAAAGAGGTAATTAAGTTAAACAAGGTGGGCCCTAATCAGATAGGACCTGTGTCCTTATAAGAAGAGATCAGGACACAGCTACACACAGAAGGATGACCATGTGAAGGTGCAGGGAGAAGGTGGCATCTACCAGCCAAGGAGAGAGACCTCAGGAGAAACCAGCTCTGCCGACACCTTGATCTTGGACTTCCAGCCTCCAGAACTGTGAGGGGTTACATTTCTGTTGTTTAAGTCCCCCAGTCTCGGGTCCTTTGTGTTGGCCGCCTGAGCAAACACAGATGACATATGGGGGAGAGGGTCACTTATTGGCCTCGAAGCAGTGCTGGGGTTTAAGGAGAAGGCTAGCCACACCCCCCATTGCAGTGAATCATAGGGAGTGAGAAAAGGCAGGAGGAGGAGGAGGATGTTGTCCAGGGAGAACGAGGAGGCCGAGGAAAGACGGGGGAGAGGAGAGGTCCGCCTCACAGAGACACGGCCCACGGCGCACAGGCTCAGGTGACAGGAGGCGGCGGGAACGCAGGCGCCAGTGAAGTGGGCAAGGGTAGGCCGGCTGTTCGGGCTGGGGGCGGGCGGCAGGGGCAGGAGACCAAGCGCCCCTCCCCTACACAGGGTACAGGTGGGTGGCGTCACAGGAGCCTTGGGTGGAGGTAGGACACAGTCCCATTAGAGGCAGGAAGAGGGAACCTGGGGCTGGCAGGAGCTTGTCACGGATGGAGGAAGCAGAGTTAGAGACAGCACACACACACACACCATACGCATCATACATCCACACACACAGACATCACACGCACCACACACACCACACACCATACATCCACACACACAGACATCACACACACACACCACACACACACACCACAGACATCACATACACACACCACCACACACACACCACGCACACACACACACACCACACACCATACATCCACACACACAGACATCACACACACACACCACACACACACACACACACCACACACCACACACACACCACACACCACACACCATACATTCACACGCAACAGACATCACACACACACCACACACCATACATCCACACACACAGACATCACACACACACACACACACCACACATCACACACACACACACCACACCATACATCCACACACACAGACATCACACACACACACACCACACTCACACACACACACACGCCCCTTGTTTTGTCCGAGGTGCACTCGGGGATTGTGGAACAAGAGGACTCCTAGTTCTTGTGTCAGAGTGAACCCTTATCAGGGAGCCCAGGTCCTGGCCAGTCTGAAAAAGAAGGCCTGGAATTCTTTGGGGTGCTCAGGTGTGACTGGACTCGTAAGGCCTCTTATGGTCAAGCTCTGCACCCCCAGCTGCCTTGGAATAAAACCAGTTTCTGATTTTCTTTTTGCTTGTTTCTGCCAAATCACTAAAGCATAGCCTCTCTCCTGCTCTAACTCCGAGGCTCAGCTTCGTGAGGGCTGATCTCGCTTGGTGGTCTGCTTCGGCAGAGTGGGAGCTTTGTGTGAACTCTTCCAGGGTGCAGGTGCAGGTCAGTTCCTGATTCATGCAGCGTTGGGGGGTGGTCTTGACTGGTAGCTGGTTAAAAAAATGGAAGTAAGTGTGTATGTATTGTGGGGATGTGCCGCACGTGGACCAATGCTGAGCCCTGTGGTGCAGCTAAGCTCTGTGCTTGGGACACATCGCATGGGGTAAGCGATGCTACAGAAAAACGGAGAGCAAAATTTTGATAGCTTAACATAATAGATGCCTCGAGTACCACTAGAATGTCAGCCCCACGGGAGGGAGGACTCTTCCTGCTATTTTTCCCAGTTTCTAGCACATATTGGTGTTCAGTAAATACTCCCAGAATGATTGAATCACTAGTGGAGTTCACATGTATTGTGAGGAAAACTTAGTCACTGCCATCCCCTCCCACCTTCCCAAAGAAATTGGATGAAAGACATCTACAGAAAAATCACAGAAGAGGGACAGAATGCCTAGAAAATGTTCAGCGTCACCCAGAATCGACAAAATGCGCGTGAACACTATAATCATACGCCACTTTAAAATTAGCATGTGTGTTATTTTGAAATTAGCAAAGATTCAAAAATGATAATATTGCATGCTGGCATGAATGCAGTGAGGTATTCTCGTATATTTCAGGTGGGAGGGCGAGTGGGTATAACTTTTAGAAAAAGTCACTTGTCAGTGTGTATCAAAAATTGTAAAAGGATTCATATGAGTTGACCCAGTAAGATTCTGATTATAATTGCATGGCTAAATCTTGGACTAAGTCCAATTCATGATACTAAATTCCCCATTACAGGAGGGTATTTGCAATGAAGCAGCAGTGTATTTATGGAAGGGAAAATATTGGTTGTAGAAACAGTGAGGTATTGAGAGAAGTAGAAATGAATAATCTAGAAAATGTTCCTGACCACGTAGCAGAATTGTGGGGTTTTTTTTTTTTGATGTAGAATAAAACAACTGAAAAAACCCCAGAAGACCAATTTTCAATTAAGTATTAGTGTGCCCAGAGCTAAGATCAAATTATTCCCTACCATATTTTACAATATTTTACCAACTTGGTTTTGCATGTCTCAGGTTTATGCCATTAGATTGTTCTGCTTTTAAAATACTCTAGTAAGCATTTAGCTAACACTTAAAATTAAATTATATTAATAATTTATATTCAGTATAATATATTACAGGGCTTCAGTTACATTATAATCTTTTGACCCCAAAGTGCTTTACTTGTGCTTGGCTTCTGGATGAATGTCTGCTGACCTGGCATTTGCATTATTGCGTTTATTATTTTAACACTCACAACCTGTACAGCAGTTTTGAAAAATAGTAGAGCCTATAGTGTGTGTAACAGTAATATGGAAATCTTTCTCAATTTAGAAATAGGACTAAATGTAAAATATAATCCTGATTACCTTAATAACCACGGTCTGTGTGTATCTTGTGTGTGGCTCTGATAAGGCTTGTGGAATTCATTTGTTTTTAGTTTTTATTTTATGGGCAAGTGGGAATGCTTTGGGGCTAAGTGGTTGTTAATAAACCTCTGAGCTGCAAATGTCACACACCTGTCAGCGCTGAATGGCCCTTTCTTTCTTGAGCTGCTGTGATGTCACTTTGCCTTATTCTAGCATGGCTCCTCTTTCCAGCACACCCTCGGGCCATTACTCATTTCAGCGGGACATCCACATCAGCATCTGTTCCAGAAGCCAGCTGTGTGAGTGAGACAGTGCTTTGAAAACTGCAGAGCGTTGCTCTGTGGGAGGAGATCTTGGCTACCCCACAGAGAGGACCAGTGCCACGGGCGATACCTCCACCCACACCCACTGCACGTGTTCTTCCTCAAGCCTGTGTTGGCTCATCTTCTGAAAGCTTCCAGTATGATCCTTCCCACGAGCTCACCTACCTCCTCTGTGAGACCCTGGTGACATGAGGGTCAATAAGACCTATTTCCTCCCACGAGAAGGCACTGTCTGGGACATGCATCACTTACCACCTTGCTGTGTTCAAGTCTCGCCTCCACTCTGTTCCTACATCATGAAAACTGGCTTCTTCATCCTCGGGAGGTCCCACCACCCGGCAGTGACCTCCTCTGGGGTATGGTCTCGCTGGTCGTGTGGACAGGAAGCGCACTTGAATGGGGTCAGAGCACTGGCACCGGACTGTCAGCCCGGGTCCCCTCGGTCCTGTCCTTTCATGCTCCTTTTTTCAGTCACTAGTCGCCTTTCTTTTTTTTTTTTTTTGCTGTACGCGGGCCTCTCACTGCTGCGGCCTCTCCGGTTGCGGAGCACAGGCTCCGG
>NW_021145950.1:0-2053 GCF_002837175.3 Physeter macrocephalus | reverse complement strand
GCGTCCCCTGCATCGGCAGGCGGACTCTCAACCACTGCGCCACCAGGGAAGCCCACTAGTCGTCTTTCTTAAACGCAAGTGTGGGTTCCCTTCCTTGGATCCTTGGCTTCCACGGTTCACCATTGCTCATGGGGCCTATCACCAGTTTTATTTTTAGCATGACATCCCCTTCCGTTTTCTGCTGGCTTCCCTCTAACTGCATGCATACTTGCTGTTCTCTAAATCATAGTGTTTGGGGCCTGGTCCTTACCTAACCTGTACACTTGGTCCGTAAGTTCCCACCTCCACCTCCTTGCCCCTCTTCCCCACACTGCTACCATGGATTTCTATTCATTCTTCAAGGTCCAATTAAAAACATAATGTGGCAGCTTCTCTGACCTCCACCCAAAGCGAAGCTTTTGTGCCTAATACCCATTTGTTCCAACCTGCTGTACCACTTATAATCCGTGACAGTGATTTACATCTTTGCTGACCTTTTCCACTGAATTATGGGCATAATTAATTCATTTAACCTCCTCCATTTCCTCCAATTGACCACGAGCTTCTCAGAAGCGTCATTCTGTTCTTCCTCTGCTTTCTCCACTGAACTCAGCTCAGTGCCTGCCGCATAGTAGTTGCTAAATTAATGTTGAAGATGTAATATGTACACTTAAAAAGAAGCCTGCATAGAGCAACGTGCAAAAATTGCCTGGTAACATTTCAAGTTGGGGTAAGGTAGGAGAAAGATGGTAACGTTGCCCATTTTTTGGATGAAGAAGCTGCAGAACAGAGAGGGTATGCTGTGGGGCAACTCTTTGACTTTCTAATTGTACTACTTCTTTGCCTCTTTGGACACTTCAGAAAGTCTCACCAAAGGTGATGCTGAAGAACTGGATGCACGTCACAGCATTCCCTGCAGACCCTTCTACGAGAAGTCTTAGGACCCTGGGAAAGCCAAGGGCTCTCGCCAGCTGAGCACATCGCTATGTAAATAACCCCCAGCACTTCCCACACCCCCTCCCCCTAGAAGGTCAGGGGCTCTTTTGGGTCCACAGCTCCTGCTGTTTCTGTCCTACTGGAGATCAAAGTGGAGTCTGGGTTCAGTCCAGCTTTCCCATCGGGGCAATAGGTGTTTATGTGACCGACATTAAATCTTCATTTAAAAGCATTGGTTCAGAACTCCCCTGGTGGCGCAGTGGTTAAGAATCCGCCTGCCAAGGCAGGGGACACGGGTTCGAGCCCTGGTCCGGGAAGATCCCACATGCCGCGGAGCAACTAAGCCCGTGCGCCGCAACTACTGAGCCCGTGCTCTAGAGCCCGCGAGCCACAACTACTGAAGCCTGCGTGCCTCGAGCCCGTGCTCTGCAACAAGAGAAGCCACTGCGATGAGAAGCCCGCGCACTGCAGCAAAGAGTAGCCCCTGCTCGCCACAACTAGAGAAAGCCTGCGCACAGCAAAGAAGATCCAACACAGCCAAAAATAAATAAATAAAAGCATTGGTTCATATTTTTGTGGATTTTTTTTCTTTTTTGGAACCAGGGCTATTCACTCACTTAGCAACACTGAACAGAGTTTCTGGTGCTGTGTGTCAGGCCTTCTGCTGGGTGCTGGCATTCAGTGATGGATGAAGTGACCACAGCCCTGGTGTCAGGGGCTCCCAGATCCGCGGTGGGGGGCAGTGGGGATGGCAGACCGTCACGCACTTGCTCACACTTGACCGTTGCTTGCTGCGATCGGGCGGTGGAGGTGGGCAAAGTGCAGGGAGCCACAGAGTGGGGGGCTGGGGCCGGCGGGGCTTGGCCCTCAGGGCCCTTTGTCCAGACTGGATGGTTCAGAGCAGCCAAGCCAGAGGGACAGGAGGAAGCAGGAGGAGACTGATGGAGGAAGTGCTTCAGAGAAGAGCAAATAAGCAGAATGTCCTTTTCTCTTCCCACGTGGGCTCAGGTAGCTTTCTGTTCCATTGTTCCCCGCCCATTCTGGCCCCCTTCCGTGAAGAGTTTAAACCTGTCTTTAGTTTCTGTACATGCAAACACACACACACACGCACACGCGCGCACACGCGCACACACGCGCA
>NW_021145949.1:43374-50000 GCF_002837175.3 Physeter macrocephalus | reverse complement strand
CTTCTCCTTCTCTGTTGGTTCCCACCCCCAGCGGGAGAGATGTCAGGGAGAAGTGCCTGCTCAGCATCCCTGGATGCCTCTGGGGTTGTTGTCAGTGGGTGGGGGCCTCCAGTACTTTCTGAGAGCTGTAGGGTGTTCACCAGGAAGCCTGGCTTGGGAGAGCAGATAGCAGCTGCTGCCTTGGCCTCCCGGCTCTGGACAAGGGTTTCTCTGCTGGGACTCTTGCAGACATTGTGACCACCATTGTGATCAGTGGTTTTCAAACTTCAGAATCGCTTGGGGGGGCGATAAATTCAGATTGCTGAGCCCCATCCCTTATTCAGTTCCTTATTCAGTAGGTCTGGGGTGAGCCTGGGAATTTGCATTTCAAGTTCCCAAGCAAGGCCAATGCTGTCGGTCCACACTTTGAGAACCCCCGTGAAAAAGGCCATGACCCACACAATCTGGTCAGCTCCGAGGGTCTGGAGTCTGGAGAGGACTGGAGAACACGGAAAGGTGGAGGGTTGGGGCTGGGAAGGAGTTAGACTGAGGACCAGCCACCTACATTGGAAGTTTGCACATACAAGTGGTGTACACAGGTGTGACGATTTAGATGCTCATGCCAGGATTAGTGTAGCAGTTTGGGAATCAGGAGCCTAGGGGTGAAAGGCCCTGGCAACTTAGTTGCCAATTCTCTCTGTTACCACTCTCCCTCTCCTCTCAGTGGCTTCCCTCCAGAGAAAGTTCCCTGAGCTTTGACTCCCTGGTGACTCATAGGTGGGGGGAGGGGGCGAAAGGGGGAGGGGGCGAAAGGGGGAGGCAGAGGAAGCTGAGCCACTGGTCTCTCCGGGCACAGGCTGGGCACAGTAAGCAGCTCAGAAGGCAGGACTCGCTGGCCAGGTGGGAGTGGGCTCCAAATGTCTAGGACAGGCAGGAGGCAGGGGCAGGGCAGCCCCAGTCACCCCTGTCTTCTGCTGGCAACTGGCCCTCCCCATCCTGGGCTCCTCCAGGGGGCCCAGCCAGAGCCGCATGTGTGCCAGATTTCCAGAAGAGTGGGAATCCAGTCCCCTGGGAGGCGGTGGGGTGGGGTGGCTCTGGGGGAAGGGGCCCCCTCTGTGGTGGGGTGACATCCAGACACTCACCCTGGTCCAGCCTCCCTCCCGCATGGTCCCTTAGGGCCAGGAGGCCTGGGAGGAGGGAGACAATCTCTCTGCACATCAGTGCGCATGGCTGCTCGGAGCACAGGAGCGCCAGGGAGGGTGGGAAGCAGAGGCCTTGTGGCTCAAAGAGGTAACGACTAAATGCCAAGAAGGCTGACCCAGCCCTCCTGAGGCCTCATTTCCCAACGAGCCTCCCAGTAGCTAGTGGGCTTACTGTGGCCAGGACCTGCCTCACCTGTAGGCCGAAGGGGCATATAGTGTATAATTTAAGGGGCAGCCAAGCAGATTTCCGGTCTCCCAAACTGACTCCCATCACCTATGGTAGGGCCAGAAATGAGTTTTCATTGCTTTGGGACTCAAGCTCTTTTGGAGGGAAAACAGGGGATGGGGGCGGAGAGGAAGGATGAAAACCACTAGGATTCTTCTCTGCAGCAGAAGGATATCATCCGGGAGAGGGCGAGGGGGTCGATAGGAAGGCAAAGGGGAAACAGAAAGAGAACTTGCGAAGTCACTACCCCGCACGTGGGGCCTCCCGCTTGTGCCAGAGGAGCATCTCAGACGCACCACCTCTGGCCCTGTGAGCAACACTGCTGGGCCCCTCCCTGCCTCCACACCCTGGCCTCTTCCCACCTCACACCTGTCAGGAATGTTGCAAGACTCCATTGACCAATGTTTACAGAATGCTCCAGAGAAGAATGACCCCCTTGCCAAATGCCTGAGTCATCCAGTCTCATCACCCTTTGCTCCCACTGGAGCAGGGATCACGCTTAGCCACATTTCTTCACAAAGAGGCCTTTTTACAAACGCAGGCAGGAGGACAAGAAAGGGACCTGTAGTGAGTGCCTAATATATGCAGGGACTGAAGGAGACACTCTCGCATATATTACATTATCCAATATTACAAATCTTGGGTGACATCACAACACCCATTTTTCAGCTGAGGCAACAGAAGCAGAGAGGTTAAGTGGTTTGACCCAAAGACAAAGTTAGTAAGTAGCAGAGCCAGGAGTGGAACCTGTCTTCACCTGGGTTCCCCAAAAGCAGAGCCTGATTATACGTGAGTAGTATATTTGAGAACGTGATCCAAGGAGGCAGAAACAGGGCAGGAGAGAGAGCCAATACAGACAGTACACTGTGAAGCCGTCCATAGGGTCAACTGGTTGACCAGTCCTATGGGACCATCTAAGGACACTTTGAAATGTATCTCGAAATCACCAACCAGTATAGAGAACAGACTTATGGTTGCCAGTGGGGGAAAGGGGGGAGGGATAAATTGGGAGATTGGGATTGATATATACACACTACTATACATAAACTAGGTAACTAATGAGGACATACTGTATAGCACAGGGAACTCTACTCAATACTCAATACTCTGTAATACTCTACTCAATACTCTGTAATGACCTATATGGGAAAAGAATCTCAAAAAGAGTGGATATATATATATCTGTATAACTGATTCACTTTGCTGTACACCTGAAACTAACACAACATTGTAAATCAGCTATACTCCAACAAAAATAGTTAAAAAAAAAAAATCATCCACCGGAAGAAAGGGGGAACTCATTTATCCACTGGCTATGGTTCCCCACTGGCCAAGAGTTGTCCCACAGAGTATTAATTCTTCTGTATTTCTTTTTTTTTTTTTTTCCCTGTATGCGGGCCTCTCACTGTTGTGGCCTCTCCCGTTGTGGAGCACAGGCTCCGGACGCGCAGGCTCAGCGGCCATGGCTCACGGGCCCAGCCGCTCTGCGGCATGTGGGATCTTCCCGGACCGGGGCACGAACCCGTGTCCCCTGCATCTGCAGGCAGACTCTCAACCACTGCGCCACCAGGGAAGCCCCTCCTCTGTATTTCTGAGCTGCACATGCACAAGGCTGGGAATCCTGCACAGAACTGGCCACAGCAGCAAAGGCTGGAATAAGGTCCCAGGCACTGAAGGCTTGAAGTGGTGCCTAAGGGCAGCGCTCTGGTCCACCGCACGTCCCACCACACCATCCCAGATACACTGAGTAACTTACACGCGATCTCCAGGGCGCTCAGGGGAAGAGCCAAAATGTAAATCGCAGTCCCTGACTCCAATCCATTCATTCAACAAATGTTTATCTCAGGCCTACTGTGTGCTAGACACAGGGGCTTAACAGTGAATAAGGAAAGCAAGATCCTTGCTCTTATGGAGCTTAAATTCTAGTGGGGGAAGGGAGGGGGCACAGGGGACACAGGCAATTAGCCACTGAACAAATACACAAGTGCTGATTGTGTATCAGGCACTGTGCTGAGCACTGGGAAACCCCAGAAGAAATTGTTTTCTTGTCACTGAGACACAGGAGCAAAGCACCACAATCTAATATGGTAACTGCTGTGATTAGGGTTAGGGTTAGGGTTATGAACACCCTCTGGAGCACACAGAAGGGGAATCTTACTCCAGACTGAGGAGGGGGTGGGGGGCATCAGGAAAGGCTCTCCGGAAAAAGATGAGATGCAAGTTCTTTGGAAGGCCAGGCATCTCTGGAGTTGGGGAAGGGAAGGGTGTGCTCCAGGGGGAGGGAACAGCATGGGCAAAGACAGAGAGGAATGAGAGGATGCCATGCTCTGCAAATAATTCAGTGTGACCAGATGGTGCTATATATGCAGGATAGTGTCAAAAGATGCGGCAGAAAAGATAGGCAGGGTGTGACCCACAAAGACCTGAGTACCTAATACTGAAGCATTTGGATGCTACTTCAGTCTATATACCGCCATCTTCAGCAAACCCTAAAAAGGAACGAAAGTAAGCATAATTATCCTACATAAAAACGTTAGGTCAAGGTGTAACCCATGGGATGGAAAGAAATGGGCTACATTTTCTACACCATAGAACACCCTTATACCCCACGAAAGTTTTTAGGAAACCTAAAAACCAAAGGAGGATTTAGTAGTAAATTAAGAGCAGAGTGCTTAATTGAATAAGGCCATGAAGCACGCACACACCGCCCGTCACCCTCCTCAAGTACCACAGCGAAGCCCCAATTCTGAAAGTGAAGGCACACTTCTTTTAGTCCTCTAAGCCCAATTAGCTCTCGAACATCTCAGCCAAAAAGGGAGATAAAACCGATCAGTCAACACAGAAATAGACCCCAGTGACCTTGGAGCACCCGCGGATGGCTGATCTTCATTGCCTAGGTTACATGTCAGCAACTCAGCTCTCAGCACTTGAAGAGGCATGGTGGCAGAGGGCTCTCTCTTGGTCACTCTGTCCAGTGCACCAGCCTCGAGGTCAGTTCCTCTGGGGCTGAAGAGTCCATCCTCTACCCCATCTCTTTCAGGTGCCAACTCAGCCCCTCCCCTCCTCAGCCTTGCCCATTGCAGGCAGAAATCCAAGGGCTGCCATCCAGAGGTCTGTGACACTGAGGACTTTGAGCTCAGGCGTGGTGCCTCTGGCCCCCCTTTGGTTTGCATGAAATACTTACCAGGGCTTTCCAGCAGAACCCCACCACCAAAGGCTAAAACCAGAAAAGCAACCAGCATCTGGCTGCCTCCTTTGCAGAGGCCCATCACATCCATCATCTGGGCAGGAGAAGAGCTTCCTGCAGCCCACAACGGCATCCAGCAATTTCCCTGCAGAGCCCTTGTCAAACTGAGCCCCTGGTTTCCGTTCATTCTTCAAAGCCTAGAACACTGTGATGATCTGCATGCAGACAAGAGCAAAACTCCCAGCAGCACCCTTCCTGTTCTCAGATTCAGAGCAGAATGAAATTCCATGCCAGCATCCCCCCATCCAGAGAGGTTCTGAGATGACCTAGGCCACAGTCGAGGGTCCACCTGGAGTTCAGAGGTGGTTGAACACCTTGAGCCTGCAGCCAGGACCTGGGGTCAGCTTCAGAGTCCTTCCGCTCACGGGGATGGAGTGAAGACCTCAAAAACGGCTCCCAGGGCTTCCCTGGTGGCGCAGTCGCTGAGAGTCCGCCTGCCGATGCAGGGGACACGGGTTCGTGCCCCGGTCCGGGAAGATCCCACATGCCGCGGAGCGGCTGGGCCCGTGAGCCATGGCCGCTGAGCCTGCGCGTCCGGAGCCTGTGCCCCGCAACGGGAGAGGCCACGACAGTGAGAGGCCCGCGTACCGCAAAAAATAAATAAATAATAAATAAATAAACGGCTCCTAACCCTAGCACTGGTATTTGGGATTTTTTTTTTCTCCCTTGACTTGTCCCTACCCCCAGCAAAATTCCCTGGTCCTAGATCCCATTCCTGCGAGTTCCTGGTCCGTGCTGGGTGGCCCTCCTGTGCTTGCCAGTCTGCTCCTTACAGCAGATGGTGATCCAGGGCGACATCATTCCCACAGGGGCAGCACTGGCATTTCAGTGAGAACTGAAGCTTGTGCTTCAAAGTAGACCAATATTCCAACAGAAGCTGCAGGCTAGTAGGAGTCGCGGTTAAGGGCATGAGACTGCCCCCCTTCCCCCAGGAAAGGCCCTTGTAATCACAAACCCAGGTGCTTCTGGAGCTATAAGACATGACCCCCTAAAGGACATTCTGGGCATAAGATTCTGAGAGTATCCAGGACAGTGGTGGAGGGAGGCTACTTCGGACACACACAAAGCAGAGGTTTCCATCCCCAAAGATGCCAAGGACTCTAATTAAACTGACTCCCAGTTGCTCCCCTGAATAGAGAAGAAAATCAGAATCTTTGCGAGGGACGCTTCCCTTTCCCCAGACATTCACCATCCTGCAGTGATCCCCTCCACCGCCACCCCACCACTCTCCCTGGCTTAAAGGTGCCCGGACTCCTCCTGAGGAGGCTGCCTCGGGAGAGGGAGGATGGGGTGCTGAGCACCGGCCAGGGAAGGAGTTATTGGGGCTTAGAAGGACTCCTCTTGCCAAGGAAGGGAAAAGAGAGATGGACCCCAGAGCTGATTTCAGGCTGCCCAAGTGCTGGGATATCATCATCTTTCTCAGCAGCCATAGCAAGCCCCCACCTGCTCCATCCCCAGGCTCCTGATAGGAGCCAACAAAACAGATGTCTTCATAAATCCAGGCCCTCTCACTGACACATCTCATCTTTTAAAAAGACCGAGAGAGATGAAACCTTCCAGTCTCTTCCTGGATCTCAGTGACAGATTTTTCTGATTCACCTCATTACCTCCTCCTACGGGGGCCCATTCGTTTCCACCTCATTTTCCTCCCAGTTCTCATTCCTGTCCCCATCCCAGCATATCCTGATTGGGGGGCAGGGGGTGTTGTCTATCTTCACCCAGCTTTCACCCTTCCAGACATGGCCTCACTCCCTTGGCACTTCTCTCTGGATTAAGACGGGTTCTCTTTTCTGCCCCTCTCCTCCAGATCAAAAGCCCTGGAAATCTTTCAATCCAGCATCTCAGGAAGAAACAAATCACAAGGCAATGGTGTAAGAGGATGCTGTCCTCTGGGCTTTGATTAAGAAGTAATGGTGGGGGGGGCTTCCCTGGTGGCGCAGTGGTTGGGGGTCCGCCTGCCGATGCAGGGGGC
>NW_021145949.1:39735-43203 GCF_002837175.3 Physeter macrocephalus | reverse complement strand
CCGCAACGGGACAGGCCACGACAGTGAGAGGCCCGCGTACCGCAAAAAAAAAAAAAAAAAAAAAAGAAGTAATGGGGGACAGGACCTCTCACTCTGGCCTAGAACCCTTCCTGCCTCAGTTTGCTCTGAGTGTTAGTGGCCTTTGCAAAGATCTTAAACCCCACCATTCACATCTCTGAATCTCCCACGGCATCTAGCAGAGCAGCAGCACAAAGTACACACTCAATAAATAATCAATGAATGGAATCCCTATAAAGTTCGAGTCATTCATTGAACGCTGCCTAGAATCATTAATATATTTCAAAATGGCAGGCTCTTGGAGTTAGAAGGGACCCATAGGGGTCATCCGTTCACCCTCCACCCAGCACAGGAATATGTACTGCAGGATTTCTGACAGGTGGACATCTAGCCTAGACTCCTTGACCATCTCCATGACCATGAATACCTAAGGCAGCCCAGCCCCTGTCATAGTTGAGATCTCTAGTTATGAGAAAAATCTTTTCTACTATTTACCAGAAATCTCCCCTCCCCACTGCTGAGTCCCACACCCGTCCACACATGAACTGTTTGCAGAGCTTGTGTTTTCTACAAGAGTGTAAGTTCCCTGAGGGAGTGCCCAGGGCAGATTGGCTTGCAGATTGGTTTGCTAATTGAAGGCGGTCGCAAATTCTCTCTAGAGCACGGTTAAGTAAGACAGAAGAAAAGGAAGCCAAGACCCATGGCTCTGCCCATACGTGTCCCAACTCCATATAGCCAGGCCGCCACCCCTCTTCATAGCTTCCTCCACCAAGGAGACAGCAACTTAAAACCAGAAGAAACACAAACGGATCCTAGGTTGTTAGGCTCTGTTCCTGACCCTCAGCCCCATCCCAGGCAATCGAAATGTTATTGATAACACTTTCCCCTCAGAAGGATATGCTTAACAGAGAGAGCAAGGATGGGCTTTCTCAGACTGAGAAAGACAAAACCCTACCCCCTCTGCATTCTGCTCAGGGTTCAGGACACTGTTAACTAATCCAGAAGATGGCAAGAAAACAGCAGGATAACTTTGGATTAGGTTTCAGACAAGCTCTTCCAAAACACAAATCAATTGTTTTCACTCTGAGGCTTTCAAAGAACAAGATGCCTGTAGAGCCAAAAAACTGGCTGGCAGTTTTCTAGGCATCTGGATGTTAAGTGAATGGAGATGCAAAGATACACTATGCAAATAATAGTCACATGACAAACCTCTTTTAGTTTATAACTGTTACTGGACCACAGGCCTAAAATGGACCAAGGCTCTTCCTTACCTGTGTTCCTGGAGCCTGCAATTTGGGCCTTGGCCAGATAAAGAGAGGAGGGGATATTAGGGAGCAATACTGATGAATATTTATTCCCTGAAAGGCTGAGTTATAAAGTTAGTGGGTGAAAGGGACCAAGTAGGGATAATAATAAGGGTTGAGATGAGGTAGAGTTAAGTGGCAGACCTTTATAAACTATAAAGCCCCAGGTATAGTAGACGTGAAGTATTACAGACTATAAGAGCAGATTCACAGGTAGAAGATCCTCAGAAAATGTTAGATACATTTTTCTCACCTGAGGCATAGTTCTACCCTGGGACTTTTTATGGGACAAAAAGCAAAATAAAAGCTGACTTTGGGGCTTCCCTGGTGGCGCAGCGGTTGAGAGTCCGCCTGCCGATGCAGGGGACGCGGGTTCGTGCCCCAGTCCGGGAAGATCCCACGTGCCGCGGACCGGCTGGGCCCGTGGGCCATGGCCGCTGGGCCTGTGCGTCTGGAGCCTGTGCTCCGCAACGGGAGGGTCCACAGCAGTGGGAGGCCCATGTACCACACACACACACACACACACACACACACACACACACACACACACACACACACAAGCTGACTTTGTTGGACAGAAAAGAAACAAAAGGAGATGGATACACAAAAAATGTAAGTGCTTAGAATCCGCAGCATACATTGAACTCTGCCCACCTCCCTTTAATATGTTCCCCCAAAGCTTCTGATGGTCCCCTTCAGGTTCAGGAAGGCAGTCCCAGCTAGGGTTCTGGGAGATGGCAGCAGAACCTTGATTCTGGGATGACCTTGGGCTTGACTTTGCAGAGCTAAAAAGGAAAGGAGTTAAAACAATGCAAAGCCCTCCCACCGGATTCCACCTTCTTCTGTTGGCCATTTCCTTCCTTCCCTCCTTTTTCCTTCCCTTCCTGCAGGAGCTACTCTGCCCCACCTTCCTTCCTGGGGAGGAGGACCTGCCCTTTCCTCTTCTAGGGCTGGTGCCAAAAGGATGAACAATGCTATGTTGAGGGGGGCAGGGGCGTGGACGGGGTGAAGGGAGTCTAGAGGTGGGAAGAGGCAGTTGATGTATGACCTGAAGCAAAGAGTGACCAAGCAGAGACGTTTACTCCTCAAGTTGCATTTCAAGGGTCTTTGGCCAGTTCCCAGAAGTTTCCTTTACTTAAGCTTACAATCAAAGAGACGGGTCATTGCGGAGGCAGCAGCAGAACTCCCACACTCCCACCAGAGCGTCACCCATGGTACCCAAGTAATGCGATTTCAGGTCGCAGAAAAAAGGGTGGTGTCAGCGAGATACAAAGGGGGCTCAATCTAGTTAGCCATTTGCAATCTCCCTTCTGCTGTCCACAGTCCTCTTGAGAGTAAAAGGCAGAAAGGAAACTGGGAAAGAAGCAGAGATGTCAACAGGGTTTCTGGAAGTCTTGAAAAGGCTGAGGACAGAAAGTAGGCTGTGTTAGGTAGGGGAGCTACCGGACAACAGAAAAGGTAAGACAGAGCAGTCGACCTCATAACAAAAGCATTAAGTTAGCAAAGGAGATGACAGAGTGCGGGAGGGGCAAGGTCAAATGGAGTCTTTTTTAAGGCAAAGCTCTGGAGTGAGGGCCAAACTTGAGCTGGCGAGCACAAAAGAGAAGGCACTCCAGGAGGCAGCTGTGAGGGGTGGGACGAGTGAGGGATGAAGACAAGAAAGGGAGGAAATCAAAGGGTCCATCGAGTGAAGAGGGACGCCAAGGAAATTCTCCAGGGAGGGTCCCGCTTTGTCTGGCAAGGGCGACAGCGGGGTCAGCACGTGCAGCCGGGAGCGCCGGGGCCGGGCTCCCCGCCGAGGAGCGCCGGGGAGGAGGCGCGACGCGCGAGGGGCGGGCCCAGCGCTACAGAAGGGGCGCATTGTCAAGTCCCAGGCCGCAGCAGATTGCCGCTGTCCTGCAATACCCTCGCACCCTGGCACCACGCCACTGGCACCACCAGCGGGTTGGAAATAGCTGCGCCGTTCCCATGGCGACCAGGCAGCGACTCCCGCCCCCGCCGCCCGCCCCAGGCCCGCCCCGCCCCGCCCGCTGCGCAGGTCCGCCGGCCAGCGCCCAGGCCGACTCCCTCCCACCTGGGCGCCCCCCCGGTAACCTTGGCAACAGCGGCCGCCGCGCACGGTGGGAGGGACGGGAGGGAGGGGGAG
>NW_021145949.1:0-39597 GCF_002837175.3 Physeter macrocephalus | reverse complement strand
AGGGGAGGGAGGGAGGGGAGGGGAGGGAGGGAGGGAGGGAGGAGGCGGGGCGCAACTCCTAGCGCCGCTCGGCCGGCCCCTTCCCTCCGGCCTGCGGCGCCGCGCGCTAGGCCCGGGCTCCCGCAGACGCCCCGGCCCCGGCCCCGGCCCAGGCCCGGCTAGCTCTCGGGCGGGGCCGCCGAGGGGCCCGGCCTCAGGCGCCACGGGAGCCGGCGCAGGAAACCTCCTCTCCCCGCCGCCTGCCCTCCCGGAAAGGGGGGAGCAGGGGAGGAAGCTCCGCGGCGGCTGAGCCTGTGGGAGCACCGCGCTGACCGCGTTGTCTCCTCGGAGCCTCCTCCGGCCCCGCCTGACCTCCCGCCCCTCGAAATCCTCCCCGAATCTCCCCACCCTTCCTCCGGCGATGGGTGGAGGCCTTGGCGGAGGGTCTCCGGCCTGCGCAGCCCCGTGGAAGGGGGGCCGGAAAAATAAAGCTCTCTCCCGCCCGACGGCCGGGGGCCGGGAAAAACCGCGAAGTGTGGGCCGAGGGGGCACTGGGCTGGAGGGGGAATCGCCCTCGGGCGCTGGGGTCGTGCGTTCCAGGGAGCCCCTCCCCAAGTGCACTGCACCCTGTGAAAAGTCCTTGTAGCTCCTCTGTGGGATTGACGCCCCCGCCCCTCCCCTCCCAGAGGAAGATTTCCACCGTGCGTGACCCTCGCGCTTTGGTTTGCTGGTGTGGTGTGCAGGGAGTGTTGCGGATCCCCAAAAGAGTGTCTCAGCTTCCAGGGTGATTGGGTCAGAACTGAGACTTTGACCGACCAAATGGGGGGAGGGAGGGGTGGAGGAAAGAAAGGGGCAGACCAGAGAGTTTCACTTCCACCATCCCTCTTCAGGGGCAGAGTCTACCCCTGACTTCTTGGAAGGTGAGTTCCTGCAGGGCAGAGCCCCTGGCACATAAAATGTTCTGAACTAAATTAACGTTTATTAAGGGATATGATTAAAACCAGATACAGTAGTGTCTCCGTCATTCAGTTGTCCCGGGTGGGCAGGGCATCCCAAGGAAATACACTTAAGAAAGTGTTCAGGGTCCCTTGAAACTTGGCCCCAAATCAAAGGAAGCTAATAAAATAATTAATACTCTGCATTTGTAAAGTCTTTAAGAATGCTACCTCATTCCAAACATTTTTTACTTCAAGTTGGATAAAATTCCAAAGCAGAAGAAAGGATTCATATGGGGCAAATAAGTTTCCAGCTTTCCATGGTCAGAGTGGAGGAGCATAAAGAGTTAGCTTCGCTGATTCTTAAAGCCCTGTGATTTCTTTTAAGTGGTATGGTGGGGTTACTTTGGTATGATCGAAAGAGTTAGGGGATGTACAGTCAGAGGACCTAGGCATGAGACTTGCTGGGCCATTTAGGCCTAAATTTCCTCGTCTGAGAAATGATTAGTGTGACGATGAGATAATATGAAGTATTCTTCGTAAGCCATAGGATATGCCACATAAATGCTTTAGTTACTGGGACTGGTATACAAGTCATGATTCATATACTGTAGCTGCAAAATACCTTCCCAAGACCTTACTGGTTATTTCTCCAGATATACTAGTAAGACACAGACAGCCTCTTTCCAGTCACCTCTGAATCGGGGAAGAAATTCAGTTGTTCTTCCAGGGCCACTCCTGTATCCTTGGCTCAGTTTGGCATCAAAATGCCTGATGACTTCCTTTTTACATCTTAGCCTATAAGATAGCTTCAACTACTACACACTCCAAGTGTAGGCACCAAAACCCAAGCCCGGAAGACAAGGGAGTTATGAAAGAATAAATGTTGGCCCAGGATGAGAAAGACAATCTGTTGTCCAGAGAACAAGACAAGAGGGTGCATGGACTCAGAGAGGTGCCAGATGTGCAAGCGGTTGGGGGGGGGCATGGGGGCAGGACTGAAGGGCTCTATGTGCTGTTGAATCTCCTTTAATATTACTATGGACTGAATTGTGCTCCCAGCCCCTGCATTCATATGTTGAAGCTGTAACTCCCAATGTGCATCTGGAGATAGGGTCTTTAGGGGGTAATTAAAATTGAGTTCATAAGGATTGTAGCCTTATATGAAGAAGGAAAAGAGAGCTCTCCCCATCACCATCACCAGAGTGTGTATATAATGAGAAGGCAGCCGTCTGCAAGCCAGGAAGAGAGCCCTCACTGGAACCCAACCATGCTGGCACACTAATCTCAGACTTCCATCCTCCAAAACTATGAGAAAATAAATTTCTGTTGTTTAAGCCACCCAGTCCGCAGCATTTTGTTATGGCAGCACGAGCTGACTAAGACAAATATGTCTTTGCTTGGAGCTGAACACCCTTCCTACCACCTCTGCCACCTGGCATTTTGTTCAGCACTTCCACAGTTGTCTCATTTTTAATTCCTAACTGTGTGAGTTGGAATTGGCAGGATTTATTTTTAAATGAAAGAGCTAAAACTCAGAATGATTAAGTGACTTGTTGAAAGTCACACAGATTGTGAATGGGCCAAACCAACACTTGAGTCTCCCCAGACAACATCTAGTCAACTAATGCTAAGTACTTACCATGTGCTAGGTTCTGATCTGGATTATGGGACTAGAAAGATGAATGTGATTTAGAGATGGGAAGGGCAGAGTCTGGTCAGGAAGAGGAACATTTAAACAAATCATTACAGCAAGGAAAAGCATCTACAAGGATAATTGGCCCAGCAGGTTTTTGGGGAAAGCGTTGCAGGCAGAGGAATCCTGGGAAAACATGGCTTTTCAGGGAACCACAAGTACAGCTTAGAGCAGAGTATAGTGGAGGGAAGGAAGAGGCAGAGATGCTCCACAGGCCATTGAAGATACTGTTCCTCTTCCTCCTGCCCAAGGACTCTGATTGCCTCCCCAGGGCCCTGGCCAAAAGAGAGAACAACTTGAACAGAGATCAAGGCAGTCCTTAAGGGACCTAATATCCCTAAGGAGATGCAGCAGTAAACTCTTCAATTAGGTTCGTATTGACATTCTATAGTGAATTATCTTTGTTTGATTGTTTGAGCTGGGGGGGTCTCCTAAGGATTAGTTTATTACAGCCCTAACCACTTGTAAATAAGTGATAACGTGCTTTAATTAAGAGAAGATATGAATTGCATACCTATGCCTTTTACTAGCAAGTGTCAATGTTTATATAGAATGGCTGGTTTCCAGAGGCACAGAGTCTTACTTAAACTAATACAGGATCGATCATCCCTCACAACAGAAATGCAGAAAAGGACCGTAGTTAATGAAGGGACTAACATCTGTCTGCTCTGTTTTGGGAGCATTAGTCCAAGTTCTTACCAGTTGGATACGAGGATTCACTTACCTTCTACTGTTTTCTTTACAAGTTGCATACTTGTGTTTATCACAAGTATGACTTGTGATATCTGACTTTCAGGGACTTATTAAATCGCAGCACTCAGATGCCCTCTCTGGGGGAGAGACTGTAGGTTGGGGAAGAAATGAACCCAGAAGGGCTATATGCACTCCCAGCCCCTCTCCCAGAAACTGGGTTCCGCAGGTCTGCCCGCCTCCCCAGGGTGTTCATTCCGCACACCAGGCCAACAGCCAATTTCAGGGCTGGTTCTGGGATTTCAACATCTCTCTGCCTGGGACGAAATGACAACTATCACCTCTGCCTCACTGGAGATCTCATTAGAACTTGAACTCTGGTCTTTGTTCTTTCCCAGCGGGTTCAGTACAGTGGAGAAGGTGAGGGGAGAAGGGGGCGTCGGTAAAACCACAACTCCCAGAGCATCAAGGGTACGACGGGCCTCTAAGATCTGGATGTGAGTTAGCAAGCAATTACCTTCAAGACAGCCTGGTAACCAGAGAAGCCGCCGAAAGAATTTGAATCTACTCGCTCTGTGAGAGGATGTCTGCCTTCTCTCAAGCACCCCACCCCTCCCCAGCTTCTCAAGGCTAATTTCACCACCCTCTGCCTACTTTCCAAGTGATACTCCACCCTCAGTGGAAGCAAGGTCCCAGGGCTCAGAGGCAGAGGGCTCTGTTCTGGCTACATTCTTCTTGGTCTGGCCATTGTCAACACCACTGCTCTTTGTCTATATTGGGAAAAGGGGAAAGAATCAGAGGGTGCTGCTCCTTCCCTACTCCAATACCCCTACAGCCTTCAAACCCTTTGGGGGAAGAGAATTTAGGAAGAAAGAGGTGACTCAGAATTTTCTTCTCAGAAACCAGAGTGGGAGCCCAGATGGGCTGCAGGAAGCGTGGGGCCTGAGTGAAAGAAACCTCACATTCCTTTCTCTGTTTGGCTGTGAGCTACCCCCTGCCTACTGCTGCTGGGCTAGTCCCCATTATTATTATTTTTTTTTTTCACTTTCTCTGGTTCAGCTGATATCAGTTCAGATCCTGGTACTGAAAGGCCTCTACATAGATAAGATTAAGGTCCCGCACTTATCTTCAAAGAATTTATGAGAAGGAAAGAATTTCAGGAGGTTAAAAATAACATGTACCTAAATAACAATACAAGGCAACGTATAATATGTGCCCAGGAGAAGGGCTACTGCAGCTAATAGTCCCATCATTTCTCACCTGAATTATTGAACGGCCCTGTAACTGGCCCTGCCTCACCCTGCCTCCAGGTTTTCCTCTTCTTCCACTCCCCGTCTTGTCTCCACACTATAGCCGGTGATGGATCTAAACGCAAATCCGATTGGGTCCCACCCCTACTTAAAAGCCGTCCTTGTTGGCTCCCCCACATCTTCCAAGATGAAACCAAGCTCCTAACATGGCACCCTAGCCTTTTGTAGTCTGACCTCTTCTAATCCACAAGCCATTCCCACTCCACACTCACGCTCCAACAGGAATGAAGCATTTGTGATGTCCAGATACTGCCGGCTCTCTGGCCTCAGGGCCTTTGCACAGGAAGTTCTATCTGCCTGGAATGCTCTTCCTCTTACTCACCACTTGGCTAACTCCAATTTGCCTTTGGGGACTCAGCACAGAAATAACTTCCACCTCCCAGGAACCCTTCCTTGATACTCTGAGTTAAGCACCCCTCATCAATACCCCCTTATCACCACAGTATGAAGTCTGAATTATAATGAGTTTTCCATCCCTCTCCCCTGTAAACATCAAGTTCCTTACTCATCTTTGTACCTAGAGCCCGGCACAGAGTAGACACTAAATGACAGTTGGAGGAAAGGCTGCCCAGCAGGCAGAGGAGCTCATAGAGAATATGGGAAGTCATTAGAGGCTTTTGAGTCAGAGGCTGATAATATCCGAAAACTATATTGTAAGCTGAGTAATCCATTCGTTATTCAGTAGTGCTGGGGGGGAGGGAGGTCGAGGGAAAGGGGAGAACGACTGAAGTAGTAAGGGCTGGAAGTCAAGAATGACGAAGGCTACAGTTGGGACTGGAAAGGGGATGGAAATGAGCATCATGGTGGAGGTAGGGCTAGAAGCTTGAGCAAGATGTTTGGATGTGTTTAAGGGGGAGGCAGGATGAGGTGAGGCCAAGGTCTGCAGCCCTGGTGCTGGAGAAGGAACTTGAATAGAGGAAGCAGACCAGGAAGCAGACCAAAGTCATGAGAAGGCACTGGATGCAGGTAGCAGTGGGAAGAGGGCTGTACCGGAATCTGATAGAGGAGATGACCTGTTTGTTTTTAGAAATAGCTTCCTCTAATTAGGACAGAAGGCAAACCGACAGGAGGACTTTTGAGCATGGAAAGCCTAACAAGCTAGGGCCTTATCTTGTCCTTTTTTTTTTTTGGCCATGCTGCGCGAAGCTTGTGGGATCTTAGTTCCCTAACCAGGGATTGAACCCTGGGCCCTCAGCCGCGATAGTGCAGAGTCCTAACCACTGGACCACCAGGGAATTACATTTTTTTTTTTTCTTTTTGTCCTTTCAAAAATTGTGATGAAGGCTCAGGAATGGTGTTGCTTGGTAAATCTCTCCTCCAGCTTCAGCACAAAATGATCCCACACCAAGTAGAGCTATTAATTCTTTTGCATTTCCCCCATGTTCCAGAGGACTTTGCTGGGGGATAATGCTGTTTCTCCATCTGGAGGGCACTATGTTTTATCGAATACACAGCAGTTCTCAGTTCATTACCTTTTTTCTCCTTCTCACATTCTTCCTGTTTTCTGACTCTGAGTTTATTTTAGTCTTGTGTTTCTCTTGAAATCATCACAGACATCTGTCGCTCCTGCCTTCACCATCCGTCCACCCCTCTCTCCTCTCCCACTCCTACCCTCATCTCCTTAACCTCTCATCAGTTGCTTTAAGAGACCTAAAACTGCTCAGCTTCCCTCCCTCTTCTCAGCATCCAGGGCCTCTTCGTTGGGCATGTCTCAACCTGTTCTCAGTCTCAGACTAATCCTCCATAACACCGAGAATGACAGATGAGGTCAGACTTGCTTGGGAGGGAAGGAAAGGTGAATTTCTTACCCAGGAAACCATGCTCATTCATAACTGGCTTTCCAAATGAGAACAGACTACATGTATGTGTGTGTGTGTTTTCTGCTGACAAAACCCCCAATCCTGCTTTCCTCAGAGCACATGCCTGCATTCTGATGTTTTAAACTCCTAAAATATAAAGAGGATGAAGCATTAGAAATATACATCTTTAGATTAGTAGCTGGCAGGTGCTAGCGTTTGGGGGAGTGATCCTTTATCCTCCGGGATCCTCTTGCACTTTGTTACCTTGCCATCTGGTAGGCTGGGGTTGAAGCTGCAAGAGACTTCTTGGGCTGAGAGTGAGGAAGAAAATGCAGGCGACTGATACTAACAAGGTCCCTGGAGTGATTTATTAGCGTCTCCAGTCTCCTTTTATTTGACAGGAGAAGGAAAAGAAAGTTGTTTATTCCTTCTGATAAGAGACACTTACTTAGTAGTTTATATATTCAAACCCCATTCACCTCAACAGGCCCTTTCAATTGACGCCATATCCTCTCTAGCTATCATCCTGGTGCTCTTTTGCCTCTTACGCCAAATTTCTTGGGGAGGAAGCTACAGCCGGAGCCTCCACATCCTTCCTTCCACTCCCTTTATGATCAAGTTTTCTCTCCCGTCTTCTACCTGAACCTCTCTCAAAATTCACCAATGACCATGTTTAGTTCAATGTTCCTGTTTTCTGTGACTTTTATGTTGCCCGTCTCCCTGTGTAGAAGCCTGATTCCCACCTTTCCACAAACTGTGATCCTGCTGACAGAGCCTTCTTCCTACTCCAGCCCCTAACTTCATGCTTCCCCTTCACTAGGTCCTTAGCTTCTGCCCTTCTCTCTTGCCTGCAGAGTATCTTTATGCTGTCAGCTTTAAGGATCATCCCTAAACTCGGCCATGCTCCCCCTGGAGAGCAGCATATGAAAAGGCGCAGAAGCCTGCAGCGAGTCCCACGTGGCAGGAGGCAGTGTATGAGGAAAGGAATGGCCAGCGGGAGCCAGGCTTGAGTGACCTCAAGGTGAGAAGTTCAAGCTAGACACCACCTGACCCCCTGCCACCACCACCCCCATCAGTGGAAATAACTGCTTTTTAGTTAATGTGCATGCAGATCACCTGGGGATCTTGTTAAATGCAGATTCAGTAGGTCTGGGGTGGGGCCTGAGATTTTGCATTTCTGGTAGACTCCCAAATGACCCATGCTGCTGGTTTAAGGACCATACTTTGAGGAGCAAGGGGCTAGATCACACTTACCTATGGTCAGATTTTCTGGGGGGATTTCTGTGTTGTTTTTGCATCTCATCTGGAATGTAACCCAGCTTGAGGGCCAGGATCCTGTTGTTTGCATATTTGTATTCCCTACTGATGAGTTCCTTCTGGGTGTTCCTGTAAATACTTAATTGATGGAACCCAGGGCTGAGTTGTTTATATCTTCGGGCTTTGCTTTACAAACACTAATTTATCTTCAAATCATAATCGTGAGGCAAGTGGATACTTTTTTTTTTTTTTTTTTTTTTTTTACTACAGATAGAAACCAAGAAAGATGAATGACTCTCCAAGTAGTGAGTCACATTTTCAGATTCTGGCCTACAAGTCCCTGGCTCAGAGGGATCCCAGTCCAGGGTGAATTCCAACACTGCCTCTGCTTGGGTTCTCACCTGCCCAGGCAAGATGCCCCACTCACTCTCTGGACCTTGTTTCCTCCTTCCTGACTGATCCGTAGGAGACCCTCCCCTCTCTGTCTCCCCCTCTCATAGAGGAGCTCAGGAGCCTTAGGGAGCGGCAAACTCCATGTTAGGAGGCCAGATACCTCATGCTGAGGTGACTAAAAGGTTGAGAAGCAGACAGCTGCGCCGGCCCACGCGCTGGAATCGTTCACACACTGCATCTTTACAGCTGCTCTCAGCAGTGCAGACTAGGAGCGCCTTTTAAAAGACAATTTGAAGAGGGAATGCGTGAAGTGTGGGGAGAAAACCACAGAGTAATAACGACCTCAGCATAGCGTCCCAGGTACTCTAAGTTCAGCTTCTGAAACTGAATCTTTGGGTTCAGGGATTTCTCCCATGGCCATAAAAATAAAAGCAACTCCAGTCTCTAAAGTAGGTCATGCAGTAGAGAGAGAGAGAGAGAGAGAGAGAGAGAGAGAGAGAGAGAGAGAAAGGCTCGTGCTGATAAATGCAGATGTCAAGGTACTTTCACCCTTTTCCAAACCAAAAATAAAAACTTGGAAATTGTCTGAAGAAAACAGGAGGTTGTGGTGCAGCTTGAGAAAAGCCAGGGGGAAGAAAGTGGGAGGGGCGCTCCTGCCCTGGATTCCCTCAGTCCACGGCCGACCTGCTGCGGGAGAACGTGACTCCAGGGCGATTCCCCCCGCCTCCATGACTGTTCCCACCCCAGTCTCTCTTCACGATCTCCAGCTCACTTGCTGCCCTTCACCTCTGTTGCATGATTCCAGTGGGTTATAACTACTCCCCACTCCCACTTCTGTTAACTCACTGTAAAAAGTTTCTATTAATCAAAGCCTAGAGAGGAAAGACAAAGCAAAGAAGCACTTTGGGACTTCTGCGTTAGAGGAGGCCTGGGGATCCATTTTCTGTTCTAGAAAGCAGCACTGGGAGTTCTGGCAAAGGAGAAGGGGGATCTGTGTAGCCCACATTTGGGCTACACTGACTTTGCCTCTCCTTTCCCCCATCTGGTCCAAGCCAAGCTGGTTTTCAGTGGCTACTCCTGTTTCTAAGATGGCTACTCCTGCTATTATGCTGGAATCTGGGGTCTGGTGAGGCACCAGGATTGGACCACCAGCAATCACAGCTGTGGCTTGATCCCTGGGGGGCAGAGTCTCTGGAGACTGCAAGTCTCAAGGTCAAGAAATCCAACTCTGCTCCTTCTTAGCTGGTGGTAGCATTCCCAATCACAGCTCTTCCCTGTGCCTCAGACCCTTCCCCCAGGCAAACAATAAACGTGAGTGTCCTCGGAAGAGGATGGAGGGAGGGGAATCTTAGAAAGACCCCGCAGAGACCGAAAAACAAAACAACTACAGCACTGAAGAAAGCATCTATGCCCCAAAGGGCAGGATGATGCTGTGACTGGCTAGAAGGAAAGAGACATGCACTTGTGGATCAATTTGGAGAAAGACTCTTAATGGGTGGTGTCCTGGATTCAGGAAAGGCATCAAGTGTGGGGAGTGGCCTAAGGAAATCCTGCCCTCAGAGACAACTTCACTGCTTCGAGCAGAGAGGAAACAGAAAGCAAGTTGCCAGCAGCTACCCTGCCCCAAGACTTCGAGAGGTCAGAGGAGTTGAAGAACAAGCAGGTAGGAGCACATAGCTTTGGCACAGCTCTGAGTTCTAGAAAAACTGAAAAGGAGCCTTGCCTTGGCATCTAGGGGCATGATTGGGCTGGAGCAGCCTGACAGAAGCCCAGTCCTGAAAGCCCGGGGAGAAAGCAGAGGGCTGGGATCAGGGCTGACTTGGTGCCTAGAAGGGGCGAAAAGGGGACGCTGCTTCTCACCTTCATCCCGTAAGTTAGGGATGTGGCTTACACACAGAGACTTCGTGTGACCAGGTCCCAGAAAACTTGATCATATAAAATAAGTAGATCTACCAACAAATATCAACAGGCCTATTTTATACCAGTCCCCGAAGAGAATTGCTACTGGAGAGGCTCGGTGGTGATGACAGGGACCAGCCCTTCTTTCTGCAGCTCCCCAAAGCTGACAGCCAAGACTCTTTCTCACCTGCCCGGAAGTGGGCAGTGGAGACTGCTGCTGATCAGCTGAGTGGGGAGAGGGAGAGGCCCTGTCAGGAATCCAGTCCCTGGAGGCTTCTCCCTCCCTGCTTGTAGAATTCCAAAGGTCTGAGATAAACCCCAGGATACGGTCCAGCAATATCCCAATCGGGCTATATTCCTCTGGGAGAGAGCAACAGCTAGACAGAGATTTTATTTTTAAAACCCTCATTCCCACTTGGGGCAGGGGGTGGTGGTAGGCATTGGGGAAAACTGTGCTCGGATCAGGAAGGGGGCATTCTGCTAGATGTGCGTATCCTTTTACACTTTTTGTTCTTACATATTCTCTTCTCTAGTGTACCCTCAAGAATTGTTACTGAAAAACTCCTAGGGCCATGAGGTAAGATCACAATGATTCCTAACATCAACTCTGCTTCTACTCTATTTTTCCTCCCAAGGCTTTCCACTGAGTAGAATTTTAAATTTGAACAATGGTTCAAAGGCTGAGAGACAAAACTGATCATTACTGGAAAGAGTGCCAGGAATCCTGGGAAGCAGACCTCACTCCCCACCAGAGTTCTGTACCTAATCGGAAAGGCTTCTTTCATAGTCACAGGAGGGTTAGATCAGTGCTTCTTTTCATTCTCGTCTTCTTTCAGGAACTGCTGAGATAAAAGCAAGCCTAGGAGAATAAAAAATTCACAAATAGGACAAGAATAAAATATTTAGGGCAAGAGATCAGAAGTTCTTTGGTTATTCAGTGAACTGAACTAACTCTACTTTAAAAAAGTATAAGGAAGTAAACGTCCATCAGACTGCATGTCACAGTGGGTATTAGCCTTTCGACCTCATCTCACAGGCTCTAAGCTGAGTTGTTATGCCTAGCAAGTTGAAGAGGCTCAGACCAATCCGGTGATGAAACAGAGTTTTGTCATCATGAAGTCTGTTCCCGATATTTACTCTATCTTTATTCTGAGATGCATTCTACCAAAGTTGTGAGATGGCCCGTTCCCTTCCACTTCTCATCCCCAAATCTAATCAGCGGTGAATGGTAGTGAATGGTAGGAACGCAAGAGTTATTACTCCGTTAGGTGCCTTAAAGCAAAGCCAGTCACTCCGAAGGGGCAGTTCAAGCTTTCCAGCTTTCTATCATTAGTTCCTTTCCCCAAATACAATCAGTGGTTTCTGAGAAGGAAGACAGGCTTAAAGAGACACAGTTGAGAAGTATTGTACTAAAACTTAACATCACCTTTATTCACTATGGATGTGATCTTCCTGTAGTCCTTGTCAAAAAGCACTTTAAACATCTGGAAAAAAATTTTTTTCCCGGACCAGACCTAAGGTTAAATTGATCAAAAAACTCTCTCCCACTGTTGTCAAGAAGTGGTTAGGTACTAAAACTATGGTTCGTTTCTAGTCACACTGAATCTGATAACCCCATCCTGGCACCAGGAAGGCTCTTTTCCAGGACCTATCAATTAACGGGCTTAAGAAACATTCTATGCTCAAGCAATTCAGGCTAAAAATAACTCTGTGGGCTATTTTTTTCTCTACTCATCCACAGAAAGCATTTGTGTGTCAACAAGATCTTTGTTCCTTGAGTGTTTTCACTCCAGCGTACTCCTCCCTGAAAATAGAACCAAAGTTGTGAGATGGCCCGTTCCCTTCCACTTCTCATCCCCAAATCTAATCAGCGGTGAATGGTAGTGAATGGTAGGAACGCAAGAGTTATTACTCCGTTAGGTGCCTTAAAGCAAAGCCAGTCACTCCGAAGGGGCAGTTCAAGCTTTCCAGCTTTCTATCATTAGTTCCTTTCCCCAAATACAATCAGTGGTTTCTGAGAAGGAAGACAGGCTTAAAGAGACACAGTTGAGAAGTATTGTACTAAAACTTAACATCACCTTTATTCACTATGGATGTGATCTTCCTGTAGTCCTTGTCAAAAAGCACTTTAAACATCTGGAAAAAAATTTTTTTCCCGGACCAGACCTAAGGTTAAATTGATCAAAAAACTCTCTCCCACTGTTGTCAAGAAGTGGTTAGGTACTAAAACTATGGTTCGTTTCTAGTCACACTGAATCTGATAACCCCATCCTGGCACCAGGAAGGCTCTTTTCCAGGACCTATCAATTAACGGGCTTAAGAAACATTCTATGCTCAAGCAATTCAGGCTAAAAATAACTCTGTGGGCTATTTTTTTCTCTACTCATCCACAGAAAGCATTTGTGTGTCAACAAGATCTTTGTTCCTTGAGTGTTTTCACTCCAGCGTACTCCTCCCTGAAAATAGAGTTGTTTGAGACAATCAGGAAAGTCACAGGGTTGGTGTGAGACATAGAGGCAAAACTATTCTGACTAAGCTTTGTGGACTGCCAAGTGTCCAGAGAAAAACAAGAATAAAAGAACCCAGGATTCACAGATAGGATTAATTTAAAAACAGACTCTCCTTTCCCCTCCTTTCTTACAAATATACACAGTTCTTTGACCATAATAGATATGAGTTATACATAGAACTTCTACATTAACAACTAACAATTGCATGCTTACTATGTATGAGGTAGTTTTCTAAAAACTTTAGGGGCATTAACATTAATTTTCACAACCCTATGAGGTAGGCACAATTATCTCAATTTCATATCCGAAAAAACTGAGGCACAGAGAGATGAAGTAAGTTGTCCAGGGTCCCTCAGCTAATAAGGGGCAGAGCCAAGATACGAACCTAGGAAGTCTGGCTCCAGAGGCTCCAGATCCCAGCTCTAACCATGACACATACTGCTTCTACAATAAAAAAGATAATGATCTTTACTGATTTCCTACAAAGCTGTATTTCCCTAACTATCAAATATGTCCATTTACCTTCTGTAAATTAAGCAGACACATGGTCCCATGGTTAATGTGAAAACAAGGATCAATGGGGATTTTCATCTCAACCAAAACACATCAACTCAAACACACCGAATGTTACACTTTTTCAAATATAAAAATGCACTGAAACAGCTGTTCAAGCATAATAATTACTTTCTAGCAACAGGAAATGTTTGCAGAATTAAGGTCCTGGACAACTTCAGTTTAAGCAGCCAGTACTCAACAGATCTCTTGTGGCTATAACAGAACTTAACTAATCTCTGAAAGAAAAACAAACTAATTTTAACAAGACCCTGATTAGGGAATGTTTAATTCTATGAATATATTATTTATGGTGATGAAGCATAAAGTAGAAAGTTCCTTAGGCTTAATGAATCACTAATAAATTTGCAAAAATATCAAAACATGGGCCCACTCGGCTATGACAGAATTTCATACTGTCAGGACTTTAGGGAGGGCAAAGCACCATTCATATGCTCTTTCTGCCCAAAGGAAATTACCCTTTCTTAAAGCTTTGTCTAATGTTTCCTCAATTTCTCCCATCTCATAAACACCCAGTTTATTCATAAGATGTTTTAGAACAATTCCATCTTTTAAAGTGCTATCAACCGTATTTTAAGACACCATTCTCTGATTTGCTTCTGAAATAGATTATTGAATACCTTTCAAATACTGAACATTTTGCCTTAGACCAAAAGCTCTTAAATGCAGTAATTCTATTTTAAAAAAATCAATAGATGACTTGACTGTCATCATCAAAGTGTTTACCATGGCCCAAACACTGATATCACCATTTGGGTGACAAAAGCAAATCAGGAGGTTTTGCTAAATAAATTTGTCTAGCCCTCCTTGGCCTGTCCTTATCTAGTTTGACACAAGCTACTTCCTTTCACTGAAGCATTTACTTTCTACAGATATAATTTTTAAAAAATTATTTTTTAAAGCTCTGAAAATTCCATCCTGACATCCACCGGAATGCAGAGGTAGACCTGATCAGCTGGGCATGTCAGTCTCATCAGCTCCCTTCATGTCAGGTTTTTTTCAGTAACAAAGTTGAAAGATGACCCATGTTACCTAACAGGAAACTAAAAATTTTAGTGAAAAACACTTCCGTGGATGGGAAGGGCTTCAGAAGTTGCCACTTAAGTTATTTAACATTAAGACACTGCAAGACTGGGCTGTAAAAAATCAAATTGCCTAGGCTTTAGAAAAGGCAGTTGCAGTGGCAGGTTTCAAGAAACTGGCATACCACTGATATTAGTATCTAAGAGCACTCCTCTTGATGTGGAGGAGAAAGCTTCAACGTGTCTCTCTTGATACTTCGTGAAGCCAGCAAACAATGTCCCCAGTCTGTGAACAACTGATATTAAGAACCACACCTTCGATTCTCCACGCGGACCACAGTTCCCCTCCTCCCACTTTCCTCCCTCCCAACCCAGACAGGTGATTACAGACAAAGAGGCGATGAAGTTGCTTCAAAATATTTAATACGTGTTAGACACGTAAAGTTACATTTTTATACAAAAATCAAAACAACGAAGGAGAAAATACTGTACAAAAACCTTGTCAGCTCCCCCAACCTTTATACAACAAAGACTGGAGTCACTATCTACAAACCCATAAGGTCTTTCCACTTAGGGCTTCTGTCTGTAAACTTTGTTTCCTTAAACAGCTTTTAAAAGCACTGTGCAGTAGGTCTGATCTAGAGCTTTTAAAAAATAAATCTTTTCTCTATAAACTCCGTATTTCCAAGCTTGAACTCTGCCGTGAAGTTCATCAAGCTTTTTCCCTGTGGGGAAGACACGGGCCGCGAACGCTCCCCTTTCCCGGAGTGATCACAGGGTATAAACGTTTCTTCAGGGAGAGAGAAAGGTGGGGAGGGAGAGAAGTAACACAAGCCCCCAGTCCAGACGAAATCCCTCTAGTCTGAGGAAATCCTGTGAGGAAACGCCGCTCCTGGCCCCGGTGCGGTTCTAGCTTCACGTGAGGGGCCTGTGTAAAGTCCCTTCCTCCCCACGACAGCGAACGGGGAACTCCCCGGCCCTTCTTGCCGCTTCCTTCTCGGCGCTGCCGGCGGCGGAAAGTCCCTGTCTGCCCCCGGCCTCCCAAGCCCAGGGGAAGGGGGGATGCACTCCGGAGAGACAAAATAGTCGTAATTCAACGAGACAAACTGACAGACACAGACACAAAAGTCCACGATCGTGCTCCTCCGACACGCCTCACACTCCCCAGTCTCAAGAGGAGACCCGAGAGGCTCCGCACAGCCGGCCGCCAAGCCCGAGGGTAGTCGGGGCCGCCCGGCGGCACCCGGTCTCCTCCTCGCGCTCGGCGTCGACGGCCTCTGGGGCGTCCTCGCAGCCGGAGAGGCCCAGCCCTCACGTCGGGACGCCCGCTGCTCAACCTCCTTCCCGCTCGGGGACCCGAGAACTCAGAAGGCCACGATGGCAGTGCTCCAAGGGTTGATGTCTCTCAGCACCGGCTTATCGCAGCAGATCTGCCCGGGCTCGGCGGCTTCCGGACCGCTCTCCTCTCCCTCCGCTTCCTCCCGGCCGCCCCCGGGGCTTTTCCGTAAGAGTCCCGAGAAGCTGGAACCGAAAATGCTAATGAGATTAGCCACGTTACCGGTCTCCATCTCCTCCTCCTCCTGCGCGGCCGCCGCCGCCGCCCCGCCCGGCTGCTCTTCTGAGTTCCGGCGGGGTTTCTTGAGCGGGGTCGAGCCGGGCGCTGGGAAGTCCGCGGGGCCGCCGCCCACCCCCTCCGCGCCGCGCTTCCTGGGGCACACGAGGGGCGGCACGGGGGGCTCGGGCCCGGCGGGGCGCGGCGCGCAGCAGCCGTCCACGCGGGGAGATGCGCTCATCTTGTCCTCGTCCCCCGGGGGGCAGCCGCAGGGGCGGCGCGCTGCCCCAAACCCCTGGGGAAAGACGTCTGAGCCTCCGACCGCCGTCTCTCGCGGTCCCTCCACGCGGCGCCAGGCAGCTTCCGCCGCCTCCGCCTCTCCGCCCTGAAGAGTGTCCCCGGCGCCCGTCACCGTGGCCGCGGGCTCCGCGTCACCCGCCCGTGGCACTTCAGGGACGGCAGGGAGCTCCAGCTGGGGCTCGGGCTCCGGCCAGGCGGCACAGGCGGCCGGCGGAGGTGGCTCCCCCCAGCCCGCGGGTGGCCCGGCCACCGACTCTCCAGGCTGCTGCGGCAGCGCCGGGGCCCCCGGGTGACCGGCCAGGTAGAGGCTGGGACAGGGGTCGCTCAGGTAGACCTGGCGGGCGCTGCGGAGCACCAACGAGACCAGGAGGTTCTTGTGCAGCTTGATGCCGCCGCGCTGGACCCGCGAATTGTAGATCTTGCCCAGAGAGATGCTGACGATGCGGTGAGCCTCCAGTTTGAACTCCATCCTGCCTCGCCTTCCCAGGGCTGGCGCGGAGGTGAGGGAGTGAGCCCCGACCCACGTTCCGAAGCTGAGACGGGAACGGTAGGCGTCAACGAGTCCGCCCCGGGGGTGGAACCTGGATCTCTGAAGATTCCGAATAGAAACGGCTCCGGCGACGCGCTCCCTGGCTCTTGCGTCCTCCCTACCTGACCTCGGCAGGCGGGTTGGGGTCGGGTCGCTATCTGAGGGCAGTCCGGCCTCCGGGCGCCTTATAAAGGCCTCCCGACAGCCAATAGCGAAGGGCCGCCAACCGTTCCGGGGCAGATCGGCGCGCCCTCGTGCGCCTCGCGCGGCCAATCGGAGACCGAGGAGGGGCGCCAGGGCCATTCGAACGTTGGTCCCGCGGAGCAGGCTCTTAAAGGGGGTGACGCGCGCGACCGCTGACCGGCGGGTCGGGGCCAGTTCTCCGAGCGGCGAGGGGCCGGATGGCCACGGTGTTGTTTGCACTTAAGCTTGCTGGCCTGTGCGCTACTTGCCGGAACCAAAGCGAACGAAACCATTCGGACTTGCATCCGAGTATGGTGGTGGACTTTGCTCTGCAATAAAGTCCTGATCCTTCTCTGATCAACACTCCTCCCTACCCCGCCACTGTTTGCAAGGCGTCACACGCCCGTAAGCTCCCTGGCAACCCGACAGAAATGGAGATGATGGCAAAACGTGGCACAGGATACCCTTGGATAACAAGTAGTGTTACTACAAGATATTTAGCAGATATTAATTTTGGATAAATCCCTTGCCTTCTAGAGTCACATACACTCGTTAGCACCTGTCAATTTTAACACCGAAGAAAGAAAAAGGGAGTTCTAAAAGTTCCAAAGTTTCTGACTGCTTATCAAGGCTTCGTGTCTACGTACAAAGTTTTTGGTTCTCCACTAAAGCTAGCATCTATCACTTTGTTCTCTAGATTCTAGAACCAATACAGTTGTCACATCAGTTACAATGAAGGGTGGTACACGTTCTCCACAATGATTTTTCTTCAACACGAGGACTGACCAGTCCATCCTTGGAAAAATCTAACAAGTTCTAAAAATACAAATAGAGAAGTCCTGTATTCCCATCATGATGTCATAATTTTATTTTGTGTCAAGGTAAAAATATAGGGGAAGAGTGTTCTGGAATTTTCTGGTCAATCAACAACTTAGTCTATTTACTGATCCTTACAGCACAGGGTTGTCCAGGGTCCTAGACTGGGTTCCTGGAGAGTCAGTTTGAGTTAGTCCAACCTAAGCTCCACCACAAACCTGCCTGATGACTCTGGTAAATAACCTTAGGATGCTTTAATTTATCCAACTCTAAAAAGGAGAAATCACATACACATCTGCTCTATTATGCAGCATCTTCTGATGAATGACAACTCTCAGCCACAATCTGAGTTATAAAACTAAGCACAGTTTTCTTGGAGTCCATGTGGAACACTGGCCTGATCTTGCATCAGGGTTTGGCCAAGTAGTGTATTTAGTTAGGAAAACTATTAGTGAAAGGTGGGCTTGATTATGGCTAATTCATAATCAGGAGGCCCCCAAAGGATGTGATGGCTCAGTAATTATCTATTCTCACAATTTAATGATGATAACAGACACCAGTTCATGAGACCCAGCATTTCTCCCCTCTAGGAATTTTTAGCTCTTGTAAAGAAGGAGATAAAATAACAACACAAGTAATTACAAAAGCAAGCCATGTGTTTTGAGTAATAACATGAGAAATTTTTTCTTCTGTTTTCTCTTTCTGTGAGAGCTGGGCGTCACTATAAAAGACTAAGAGCTCAGGCTCTGAAGACAAGCTTCCTGAGTTGGAATCCCAGCTCTAGTTTTTACTTGCTGTGTGACCTTTGGAAAATTACTTCACTTCTCTGTATTGGAAAATTACTTCACTTGTCTTGGACTTTTTTATCTTAAAATAGAGATGATAATAATAGTGTCTACCTCTTAGAGCTTTTGTGAGGAGAAAACAAGGTAACACATTCAAAGCTCTTAGAACAGCCTGACATATAATAAACTAGCAATGGATGCCAGCTATTAGAACACATCACTCTTCACATGACTTGGGGTGGAAAAAGAGGCTGGGGAAGGAAGGAACATAGATGGGAGAAAGTAGTTGTATTTGAGGTGGGCGTTGAAAAGCCCTGAGGTGGGCTCCACAAGTTCCAACCAGCAGGAGCAATAGAGTCCATTGTAGGGAACACCTCATTTGGCAGAGATACCAGGCACCTATAGTAAGTGGAAAAGACTGGAAATAGAAGCTGGGGTTACATGGTAGTGGGTTGTGGATGCCTCAATGAGGAGATGGGGCTTCCTACAGGGAGCTACTAAAAGTTGTTGAGTAAGAGAACCTCAGAATGCATTCTAGAACGGTCAGTACACTTAATTACCACTTAATTATAAAGCTCTTGCGGGAGTTTAGGCAAAGAGTAATAAAGGTCTGAACCAGGTGGAGGTAGCAAGGACGAAAAAGCCGAGAGACAAAAGGAACTCTAGTGATGATATGGGATGCCTTCACCCACCCAAACAGGTCACTGATAGAGCAAGCCTCGGGGGAAGGCTTCCAGACCCACCTGAGCTGAGCGTTGCTCTATCCTCCATGGTGGAAGCAGACTCCTTCATCACTGTCTTCATTACTTTCTTCTGTCATGCCCAGGGCCCCTCCCAAACTGTGCTCTCATCAAAGACAGGAGCACATCTCATATTTGTAGCCAGGAGATAGTGAAAATATTTAACAACTGTAGGATACAGGCACTGACCATCAGGACAGAGTCCTGGAGGCCCTTACAGTGCTGGGGGTTATGGGCAGGCTCCTACAGGAGGGACTGCGTGGCCTGGAATGGGGGGAACTCAAGAGATTCTGCCAACTGGCATGGAAGAATTTCAAGGTTTTAACACTTGGGATGGCCATACCAGGTGCATACTGAGTGATTATGCACTTGAACTAATGAATCTAATGAATCCCTAATAATGATATTGTCTACCAGGCACTGAGCTAATCACACATAGGCATTATGTATCATCCTTATAAAGTTCTGAAAATCCATGTCATTATCTCCATCTACAGGTGACGAAACTAGGACTCTGAAAGGTTAAGTAATTTACAGCTGTAGGTGGAGAGGGTGGGCTTCAACTCCGAACCTATTTAACTCTAAAGCTCGAGTGTGGGGCTCTGGGGCTAGATTACCTTGTTCCACTTCTTACCTGTTGTGTGACCTTTGGAAAGTTATTTCACATCTAGGTGAAATAAGAAAATTATGTTTTGTAACACGGGCAAGTTATTTCATTTTTCTGTGCCTCAGTCACCTATTGTGTAAAATGGGAATTATAAGAATACCTACAGTGTTTAGTACAGTTCCTAGTGCCATTAAAACATTTATTTATCGTGATTGTTATTATTATACCAGTGCCTAGCTCAGTACTAGGCACATAGTAGGTGTGCTGTTAGCACTTGTTGAATCTTGAATGCTTTTTCTACTATACCAAGTAATAGGTGGTCAATAAATGTTTGCTGACTTGAAATTGAGCCTGATCGCTCTTATTATCAGGAGTTCCTCTAATCCTGAGAACAAAACAGAACCTTGAGAACTCATCTCTGGAGGACCTGGGCTCTCATGACCAGCAAGCTTCACCTCCACCTAGCGGAAAAAAAAGAGAAAGTATAGAACGTACTCTTCTAAGCTTTAGAAAGCAGAGTTAGAATTTGCCGTCATCAATCTTTAGGATTCTCTCAGTTAAAAAAAAGATGGGGGCTTCCCTGGTGGCGCAGTGGTTGAGAGTCTGTCTGCCGATGCAGGGGGCATGGCCGATGCAGGGGACATGGGTTCGTGCCCCGGTCCGGGAGGATCCCACATGCCGCGGAGCAGCTGGGCCCGTGAGCCGTGGCCGCTGAGCCTGTGCGTCCGGAGCCTGTGCTCCACAACGGGCGAGGCCACAACAGTGAGAGGCCCGCGTACCACAAAAAAAAAAAAGAAAAAAAAAGAAACTTGGTAGCACGATGAGACACACTGGGGGTATCAGAAGGACAGAGGAAGCAACTGCTCTGGAAGAAGTGGCCAGAGGATGTCTATCAAGTCTTCCCTGCCCTTCAACCCCCCATCTTCTCCACTGGGGCACGAGAAGATTAGCACGCTGAGTGCTGGCCACAGCTGTCCCCACTCAGGCACTGTCTCGGCTCTGGCCCGAGGATTCCTTTTAACACAGTGCCTGTCTGCCCACTGCTGTTGCCTTTCTCATTTGGATGACGAATTGAAGACTAAGTATTACTATCAGATGATTACAGAGCTTATATTGCCTTAAATGGAGTCTAGTCTGTGTAAGAACAATGCAAACCCACTATGGATCATGCAAACAATAGCTCTGTGAGAAGTAACCATGGGTGAGAAGTGGGTGAGTGAAATAACATTATGTCCTACCTTTCAATGTTAGGACATTTAGAAATTTTTTTTTTGGTCAAAGTTGCTTATGTAAGTGAATAATCATTTGTATGGCATCCTGAGTTCTTCAGGAGGAAAGCTCCACAAAAACATATTCTAAGCACTTTTTTGTAAATAATACTCCTCTTGCTCTTCTGAGAACAGGCAAATCCACTTTTCAACTTTTTCTCTCTCGCCATTCTGGCATATTTTACATCTTTTTTTTTCTCTTGGCAGCTTGACAACTATAGAATTTCTTTATCGTCAAAGAGCATTCGGGGCTTCCCTGGTGGTGCAGTGGTTAATAATCCACCTACCAGTGCAGGGGACACGGATTCAAGCCCTGGTCTGGGAAGAGGCCACATGCCGTGGAGCAACTAAGCCCACGAGCCACAACTCCTGAGCCCACGTGCCATAACTACCGAAGCCCGTGCGCCTAGAGCCCGTGCTCCACAACAAGAGAAGCCGCCACAATGAGAAGCCCGCACAGAAGCCCCTGCTCACCGCTACTAGAGAAAGCCCGCGCGCAGCAACAGTCCCCCGAAGCAGCCAAAAATTTAAAAATAAAATAAATTTAAAAAAAAATAGGGTTCAACCAGGGGTGGGCACCAAAACCTCCCTGTCTTTTTTTTTCTCCTCCCCTTTTCCCTTCCAAAACTGTTACAGCCCCACCCTCTGTCTTGTCCTAAATTTTGTATGTTGGTTCAGAGAAACTTAGGATGTTTTTATGATCATCTTTGTCATACCTCATCTCCTTTAATACTCCGAAGAAAAACAAATTCCCTCAATAAGTAGAGCATTCAAACTCATTAAAATGAGTATGGCCCTCTCAAGCCACAGAATGAAAAAACACCACAATAGAAGACCCTAGACCTGCACTGTTCAATACTGTAGCCCCTAGGCCAATGTGGCTAGTGCAACTGATGAACTGAATTTTACATCTTATTTCATTCAAATCTAAAAACTGAAACAACATAAAATCCTTTTACTGAAACCCAACTTGATTGTGTCATATTTTTGAGGTTTGACTGGTTAGCATCCAAACTGATGCTGTAGTTATAAAACACATAGCAGATTTCAAAGACTTAGTATCAAAAAGAGAACGTAAAATATCTCATTAATGTTTTTAAGAATGGTTACATGTTGAAATGATAAAATTTTGAATATATTGGGTTAAATAAAATTATTAATATTAATTTAACCTGTTTCTTTTTACATATGTGGCTCTAATTATATTTCTATTGGACAACACTGCCCTAGGGATAATAAAGGGATAGGGAGGTGTGGACATATAAATATGTATGAGCATATTGTAAGCAATTAACAAATGTCCTTGACTGGTGAAGAGGGAGACCAAAGGAAAGATAAAGTGAAAGGGAAGTGAAACATGAAACACTTAGATGGTTGTAGAGGTGAGGAGAAAATCACAGAAAAATGTAAAAAACAGAGCTAATAGGCCAGAAGAAAGTTCTTTCTAGAACTGAGAAGTAGCCACAAAGTTAGAGAAGCCCAATTCTACATATCTGAATGTGATAACACATAAATTATCACAATATTATTTTAAAATCCAAACATGCACACAAATTTCAGAGAGAAAGCCTACTCACTTGGACAGCCTCATTCTCAGGCGTTCTTAGAGTGCATTCATTCTTTTCAATTCTGAAGTCCACCTGGAATTGCAGGACCATTTGTTTTCAATGTGCCATTTTCCTGCACAAAAACTTTCAAGTGGCTCCCCATGACCTTTATGGCAAAAATCCAACCCTCTGGCCTGGTCTTCAGAGTACTACATACATTGTTAAAGACAAACAGCCTGGAATGGAATGGGGGAACAGAGCCTGGCTTCTTACCAGCTGTGCATGGGCAGATTTGCAGGTGGTCCTTGTCTTGAAAAATTGGGCAGTTGGACTAAATCAGTGGTCCTCAGAAGATGGCTGCATATTAGAATCACCTGGGGAGCCTTAAATATCGAGTCTCCCAGACCTCACCCCTGATGACTCAAATCAGAATCTCTGGGGTTCGACCCAGGCAGTGGATTTTTTAAAGCTCTGTAGGTGATTATAATGTGCAGCCACGTTTCAGAACCAGTGGCCTAGCTGATTGTTTTAGGATCATTTCAGGTACAGAATTCTATGATTCAATGAATCTAGGCAAGTCTTTCCAACCTTTCTACTACCCTGAGCAACATAAATGCCCCACCTCTTCCTCAGCTGGACAGGTCTAATCAAAAGTATATGTCTCATCTGCTGCTTCCTCAACAGAATGCACTCTCCCCTCCTGCCCAAACGCTGCACCACCATTTCCTCCAGGAAGCCTTCCATGGCCACTGGTATTTAAAATGTGTTCACCTGGGCACACACACTCTCATAACCTAACATTCATTTGTTACTTAAAACCACAATACCACTTGTTATCTTATGATACCCTTATGTTTTTGTTTTGTATTTTATTTACTCACATGTTAGTTATTTAACTTTGATGTGGACGTATTTATTTCCCAATAACAATATAAAGTCCTGAGAGATGCTCCATTACACTTTTTTGCATCCTGTTTCCACTACACCCAGAACCCTGAGTATCGCTATGTACATATCAAGGGATCAATAACTATTTGATAAACCAATTAATGGGTTCCCAAAATTTGAGGCTAACATATTCGAACACAGCCAACTAGAAGGGGGAGAAAAGAGTACTTGACAAATTATTCTAGTGGCAACAACCAAACTATCACCACAAAAGCATTTTATCTTACCCTGGCTCATAATTATTCATGACCCTAAGCCCTACCATTTCCCTATAAAAGCTGTTTTTCACATAAAATAAGGGGTTTTTGTTTTTGATAGACGGTTTGCTTTTGTTGCCATGCTATTTACAAATATGTGATACTATTACTGAGAGAGTAGTTGCTTGCCTACTCTGTTCTAATTAAACATTACTGGTTATGATGTACTGAAAACCCTACCGGCTATCAGCACCTCATTTAGGGGCAAGCGATATCTCTTTCAGCCAATAAGAAAGTCTTGCCTCATCTCCCCCACTCCCCTTCTAAGTGCTGTAGCTAATGGAACAAATTCTAATTCATCAAGTTCATTTTAGATCAACACAGCTGATGTAAATTTCAGCATGAATGCTCATTCAGTTTGAAAACCCCAAATCACTAACCCATCTCACCCTCATTTTGACTAAGCAAATTCTGAGTAAGTATTTATACAGACACCTCCTCCAGTGTAAAAGGAAGTTTCAGATCTGCTGTCTAACCAGGAGCTAGTGTGTGGATTAGCAGATTTATGTTTATAAGGCAGTCTGAGCTCTTTTGAGGAAAAATGATTGTAAAATAGGCAGCACTCTCATATCCATCCCCTGAACCATTATCACTTATAAATTTCTCTGAGTTCAGCTCCTTTCTTACTGAGATAATTCCTTTTGGCATTCCCGGAAAATACCAAAAAGATCATTGTGAAAAAAAACAAGTGTTTTTTAAAAGTCAAGTAAGTCTAGACATCATTCCTTAGGAGACTTGGTCAAGGAAGGAAAAATAGTTATAAAATGTTTTTGTGGCATTGCCCTTTTAAGAAGCGTTAACATTTTGGTTCCCAGTCTTTTCATCCCCTTTCCTAGTAGGCTGATGCAATGCTTAGGAAGTTTCAGAATCACGTGGGGGACCCTGCCTGAGGTCAGAGTCCTGAGGAGCCCTTTCTCAGTGCGGGTCATTTTCTGTTTGATTTTGAATTTGTCCACGCTGTGATGCAGTAAGTGCGTGTCGCCGTGGGTGTTCTGATTAGTGTGCCTGGGTAGAATTGTTTTCCAGTGTGTCAGTGGGTGCTGGCCCGGGGTGGGGGGATCTGCTTAGTCATTTTGGCCGCAGTGGTTTGAATAAATGCTGTGGTCCCACTGGATGGCAGAGCCCCTGATGTCTTTTTTGTTGTGATGGGATTTATGTTTGTTTGGGGTTTTTTTGCTTGTTTATTTGTTTGTTTTTATTGTTTGTTTTGAGGCTTGTAAATGATTTTAAAACTACTTTGGTTCTTGGGCCAATATTATGTTTATGTGTTTCCAGTTGGCTAGAAGAATTAGTGTTTTTTTAAACATTAGTTTGTGTGTTTGTGCCTGCGGAGGAAAGGAAGCCAGTTATCACCACCACCCCCCGGCCCCGCCCCGTCCCTACCCGCACCCACCCTTCCCCCGCTTTGGGAGAGTTAAATAGAATGAAGGAAAGGGTATGGCTTTGTTCTTTTTTTTTTTTTTTTTTTTCCTTCCGTGAGATCTAACTAGACTGGAAGGGTTTGACAAACAATTAACAATCCTTCCCACTCAGCTGCTGTTACCCAAAATAGCATCTACTTGGCTGCCAGTGTAGATGGGAGCCTTCAGGGGAGGAAGACACAAAGGTGCCCTCTTTAGGAAGCCTGAATCTCTGTGAGATCTTGAAGGCAGAGGGGGAAGCCCAGGGGATTAAATTAGCAGGCAGCCCAGGCTCCACCTGGAAGGGAAATAGATAATAGGCTTTAAAGACAGGAAACAGCTTGTGCTCCAAAATAATAATTTTCGAAAGCAACACATGATGGATGCTGGGAAGGTTTTCTCCCCACCGCACACCCCCAGTTCATAATTTTGAAACAAAATCTTCGTTTAAGATGCGACTCAGTGAGTCAAGTCTTCTGGTATTCCTGTAATTCTGCTCCCACCTCGCCCCCGTGTTGGGAAAGACCGTTCCAGCCAGGTTTTTTCTAAACCTGACTCTCAGTTACAGAAATTGCTCAACAGCAGGTCTGGAGAGATCTGATTAGGGCTGGTGTTGCTATTTTTTTTCTTTTTTCTTCTCTGCCTTGTCCTTTCTTTTTTCTCTTTTCCTTTTTCTGCTCTCTCAGCCTGCCATCTTTACCTCTTCCTCTTGCTTTTTTTTTCCTGAAAGACGGCATCTCACACTCCCACATGTCAATTTGTTCTGCCAGCCAGGGCTCTCTGGGGTCCTGAAATGTTTCCTGTCATGAGAGGGGATGTGGATGGGAAGAAAAGGCACACGATGCATTAAACAAAGGGAACAGACCAGCGACCTGACTTCGAGAAGGTCGGGAGCCTGAAGGCAAAGGAGGGAGGTAGGGAAACAGAAGGACCAAATATGCCCCCAAAGGATTAAAAGATTATACATATCAAATTGGATTCTAAGTTTTGCTGTTTTTAAATTTCCTTGAAAATATACCCAAAGGGAATTAAAGCAGCTATCAAAAACAGAAACCTGTTCCATGAATTAACTCACAATGAACCTCAGCTGCTAGAAACCATGAGCTTGGTTCCTTTTGCATTGAGTACATGCTTCCACTCTAACAATAACATTCTGGCTCATGGTCTGATCATACAACCATGCCCCTCTGGACTGGGTCTTCCCTGAGGGCAGCAGACAGGTGTACATCCTTAGTGCCTAGCAGCACTTGGTCCAAAGGAGACAACAGAATGTTGGAAGTGTTGGGGTGAGTGGATAGATGGATGGATGGATGGGAGAATACATAGTAGAGGAAGACACTTAGAATCCTCATAAATTATCTCTTTTTCTCCTGATATTTTAGAAAAGGGAATATACAATTGGCAAACTCTTCTAACAGATAAACAAAATAGAGAAGTGATATGATTAACTTTGATGTTCCAACAAGAGTTGTTCCTCATATATCCTCTTCAGCACCTAGCACTGTACATGGCATGCACAGGGTTACGCTCAGCACATGTTTGTTGGATTAATGATTTAGAAAGGAGAAAAACAGTTATCCTCCCTTGAGGGAAAGGTTTCCCGGAAAGAGAATGGAGGAGCAGTATATAGCGCCACAAATGTAAAGTGTTTTCTGACATTATCTTTCCCAACTTTGACTTTGTGAAACATCTTAAAGAAGAAAAATACCTCATGAAGAGAACGGATATTTTGGAGACCAGGGAAGGGCTTTCAGAGTAAAGAGAGTAATGGGGTGTGTGTGTGTATGTGCTGTACTATTTCCAAAGGACCCTCCCACAAAGTCATCTGTGGCTGACTCGAATGTTAGACGTTAGGATCCAGAGATGCTTTCATTCTTTTTATTTTGGCCAGGACTCTGCATGGTAGAGGGAGGTTAATTAGAGAGCAAGGTTGGTGGCAGAATAGCCGTCAGAATACTTGCAGCCCCGAGAGCATGACTTCTACCCTGACCCAAACTGGGGTGGGAGAAAGGCTGTGTGAATCCATGAAGGACCGCTATGATGCTAAACAAGTACATGATTATGCTGATATATAACCAATATTTGGTAAAACAACAAGGTAACTCAACCTGGGATTTATCACTCATCTAGCTTTAGGTCATTCCTTTTCAATTCCTCTCCCACTCCCCAAGTCCTGCAAAAAACAACAAAAAGCATAGGAGAGCTGAGATTTACATAGGCCAGGAGCTTTACCAAGCTCTGAACACAGAGTATGCCTGGGAGGTTTTAGAAAGGGCAGTGTTAACGCTGAGCAAAGCTGTGTTACTACCTCATTAGCACATTAATTCTACTGACTATTCTCTGCAGTCCTGTATCACTTAATATCCTGGGCATTTCTGGAGGTGGTTTTACAATATCAAGTTGTATTGACTAGAATTTCAAACTAAGACTACTGGCTCGAAAGCCCTCGTTTATGAACACTGTAGATTAAGAAAAGATAAGGGAGTAAGTATGTGCCTGAAATACTGAGCCTGGTTCTTTCTTCTCTGCTCAGAAAACCTGTGGTTGGCCTGGGCATCGTCATGGTTCCTGGCCTCTCCTGTGAGCACACAGTGACCGGTGAGCAGCGTTCCAACCCACCAGCTGTGCGGGAAATGGTCCCGGGGACCAGTGAAGGATTTGACGTCCCCGCCTCCATATCCACACACCCACCACCACTCTCCCTATGGAGCAGCGTGGGCACACTTAAGATATCACATTCGCCCCAGCGTCTTCTCCAGTCCTTCACGTTGAAGTTCATTCCCCCATGGATTTTTCATGTCACTTATTTTTTGCATGTATTTTCTAGAATTTTCCACATACATGTCTCTCTACTTGATTATAAAATGGTTCAAGATAGGGACCTTTTTTCAACCTCTGTCTCTCCAGTAGAAACCAGCCTACTGTCTTGTATCTAATAGGTCCCCCATAAACATCTGTTGCTCTGAATTTTTGAGAGAGAGCAGGGGATAGTGGAGAGAACACTGGATGAGGAATTAGATTCTCCCGGGGTTCTGCCACTAGCTAGTCAGGTGACCCTGAGCAAGCTGTGGGACTTCACGGTTCACAAGATCCTAATCTGTGAGATGATGAGGTTCATCTAAGGTCCCTTCGAGCTCCAACACACTAGAAAAAGAGGAACGAAAAAGACTTTGCGTAGCCCAATTTTATTTGCCACGTTAGTGGCAGTGGAGAAATATTTTCAGGAAAAAGGAGCTGAGATGCTTCCTAAATGTTTCCAGGGTTGATTAAAGTCTCTGCAGTTTGGGCTCTCAACCAACAAAATATAAGAGGACAGAAACAGCCATCACGACATTCTAGTTAACTCTTGAAAAAAAAGCTATTTGATGTCATTTATCCAATGAAGATGCTCTGTCCACTTGTACTGGGCCCCAGACTGGGCCCTGGGAACACCTGGATGAGTTTGGCCCCATCCAGACCCAACATCACAGAACATACTTTCTTTGTTGAAATCTCCTTCCTTGGCTTCTGGGATGTCACCGTGTAGCATTCTGAGCTGATCAAAAAAGTCGTTAGAGATAAAGTGAACAGAGGATGTGTTTAATGTATTCTTTTTATTTGTTCCTTCAACAGCTATTTTTTGAACACTGCTGTGTTCCAGCTACTGTCCTGGGTGCTAGAGATACCTCAGTGAACAACACAGACACATGCGGTGCCCTAGCACGCTTCGGGGGCAGATGCTGCTTCATTAAGGGTCGGATGATAGCTGGAGCTCTTCCACTCACTCCCATCTTTCTGTACCTTATCCTCTTCTACAACTAATAGAAGAAAAAGTAGCTCAAGCCTCTTTCTCTGACACCGTGAGCCTCGGTCCTCAGTGCTCCCCTTGACACCCCCCGCCCTTCATCACAGAAGAATTACCTTTGCCCTCTTGGATCCCACCTTTGTCCTTGCACGTAGTCCTGTTGTAGGGCTGATCACGATGAACTTACATTGTATTCTTACCTGTCTGTGTCCCCTACAAGGAGGTGAGCTGCATCACACCTAACCACACATGTGGAACAAGTCCATGAGGAACTTCCCCTAAGGAACTATGCAGTTAACTGAAGTTCAATCATTAGGTTGACCAGTTCAGTCATAACGGAAAGCATTAGTCACACCCCTTAGGTCACTAAGAGCCCCAGAAAACAGGTGATGTACCAGACTCAAGGTACAGCTGTGAACAAGTAGAAAACGGCCGCTGCAAGGAAACCAGCTTGATAACCTGACAATCCGAATGGCTGAAGTATAATCAGTCTTAAGAGGTAGCCCTCCTGCCTCTGCAAAAAGAGGCTTAACATCCAAATCATCTTGAGCTGCTCACCACCAAGTGATGAGCATTTTTGGTCACATAGGTCTATGATGCTTACCTTACCTTAGGTGGGGACACCTTCAAATTGTTAAAGACGGTAGCAGGATCCCGGCACCAGATACCTTACGCTTTTTCTTCTACAGGGTTTTAAAACAGTGGAAATTATTTTAATATTACAATATGAAATTACCAAACTCTAATAAGACAGCTTTTTCAGATTATTCCATTGTTAACGGGTCCACTTAAATATCTTAGTTTATAATCTGATTGCAAATGAAATGGGGTTTTTCTAAAAAGGAGTTTGGGGGTAGCTGTGATAACAGGCACAGATCACTTTAACAAGCTAGAACTATCAGACTCTTCTATTATTTGACCAATCTCTACGTGGAACTAGTCTCATATAAGCCAGATAATTACAAGTATCATAAAAGAAATGAGTTGCTGCATTGTCCTTCAGTTAAAAGAAATATTTTATTTGTAAATAATTAGAGATTCACAGGAAAGTGCAAAGATAGTACAGAGAGGTCCCAGGTACCCTTCACCAAGTTTCTTCCATGGTTACAGTTTACATAATTATGGTACAATATCGAAACCAAGAAACTGACACTGATACAATATGTGCCTATAGTTCTACGCAATTTTTTTTAGTCCCCTAATATATATATAGATATACTTTTAAATTTTATTTTATCTATTTACTTTTTATACAGCAGGTTCTTACTAGTTACCTATTTTATACATATTAGTGTATATATGTCAATCCCCATCTCCCAATTCATCCCACCCCCACCCCGCCGCTGCTTCCCCCCTTGGTGTCCGTACGTTAGTTCTCTACATCTGTGTCTCTATTTCTGCCCTGCAAACCGGTCCATCTGTACCATTTTTCTAAATTCCACATATACGCGTTAATATACGATATTTGTTTTTCTCTTTCTGACTTCACTCTGTATGGCAGTCTCTAGGTCCATCCACGTCTCTACAAATGACCCAATTTTGTTCCTTTTTATGGCTGAGTAATATTCCATTGTATATATGTACCACATCTTCTTTAACCATTCGGCTGTCAGTGGGCATTTAGCTTGCTTCCATGACCCGGCTATTGTAAATAGTGCTGCAATGAACATTAGGGTGCATGTGTCTTTTTGAATTATGGTTTTCTCTGGGGATGCCCATTCTAACTGGTGTGAGGTGATACCTCATTGTAGTTTTGATTTGCATTTCTCTAATAATTAGTGCTATTGAGCAGATTTTCATGTGCCTCTTGGCCATCTGTATGTCTTCTTTGGAGAGATGTCTATTTAGGTCTTCTGTCCACTTTTTGATTGGTTTGTTTGTTTTTTTAATACTGAGCTGCATGAGTTCTATGTCATTTTATCACGTGTAGATTTGTGTGACCACCACTGCAGTCACGACACAGGTCTATCATCTCTCACATGCTACCCCTTTATAATCACACCCAGCCTTTTCTCTGCAACCATCCCTAACCTTGGCAACTACTAATCTGTTTTCCATCTCTCAAAATTTTGTCATTTTGAGAGTGTTATAGAAATGGAATTATGTAGTATGTGACCTTTTGAAATTGGCTTTTTTCAACCAGCATAGTGAACTTGAGATTCATCCAAATTGTTGCATGTGTAAATAGTTTATTCTCTTTTATTGCTGAGTAATATTCCATAGCATGGGTGTACCATTGTTTTATGGAGGGACATTTTGGTTGTTTTCCATTTCTAGCTATTACAAATAAAGCTGCTATGAGCAATGTGTACAGATTTATGTATATATATAAGTTGTCGTTTCTCTGGAGTAAATAATCAGGAGTATAATTTCTGGATAACTATATACTTAGTTTTTAAAGAAATGGCCAAACTATTTTCCAGAATGCTTTTAGCATTCTGTGTTCCTGCAAACAATGGATGAGGGATCTAGTTTCTCTGCATCCTTGCCAGCATTTGGTGTTGTCACTACTTTTTATTTTAGCTGTTCTTACAGGTATGTAGTGATATCTGTGGTCTTAATTTGCATTTCCCTAATGACTAGTAACATTATGTTATAAAGATATGAAGTTTGTAATTAGTTTTAGATTTTCCTTTGGCAAATCATTTTAATCTCTCCAAGCCTCAATTTTCTCATCTGTAAAACGAGAGAATTTAACTATATAACCCCTAAATGACCTCCCAGTTCGAAAATTCTGTGTATCACTGGATCTACCTTGGGTGAGTTTGTTTGCAAGGTGAGGAGCTTTTTTAATTTTCCCTTTGTGCCTCAGCTATTGCCATCTGCCAACAATTGCCAAAGAATGAATCTTATCCATGGGCTTCACTGACATTTCCATGAAATGTGTGACAGCTCCCTATGTGTTTCATTTGGCCCTATTCAGCATTTAAGTCACATCATCAAAGCCTGAGCAAAAAGATCCAGCCTTTCACAATTTATAAGGGACTTTATCAGTTTCTGATTCATTGTAAAGTTGTTTTTATTCATTTGTTCCCGAGGTTCACTATGGAACATAGCTTAGTGTAGATGATACCTTGTAATTTCCATCAAGCATCGACTGAGTGCCTACTGTGTGCAGATAGGGTGATGTACTGGAAAGAGCACAGCTGTATATGGAGAAGGACTTGGGTTTGAATCATGACTCTGCCATTTATGAACTGTGACCATGTCAAGAAATAGAATTTATCTGAACTTCAGCGAAATGGGAATGCCTGCTGCTGAAGCTATGAGGAATTAGAGATAATACATGTGAAGTGCCCAGTTCATAGTAAGCACGCCATAGATGGTAGCTATGATTATGCAGGACATGGGGAGTAGTCCCTGGAGAAAACCTAGAGGAAGAGACACAGCACATGGCACGCCCTGCGCCATGTGCTTTCACACACTCATATCTCCTTTAACTCACACGTCAGCACTGGGAAACAGGTACTTACCTGTTTTTATAAAACGGAGGCTAAGAAGTTAAATAACTTAAGATCACCCTGATACCAAGCGAAGGAGGTAGAATTCAAATTGTGTCCTTAAGCGGTGTCCAGTCTAGCCAGACAGATAAGCTGTGTGGAAGCAGATAAATTCCAGCACAGAGTAGCCAGTGTCCATTGTGGAGCAGAGCCAGAGAGCATTGAGGGGTTGAGAGACGGAGTTAATTCTGAGGACTGGCCAGCTGGGAAGGCAAAAGGAAACGAGAGGGTTAGAGCTTACTCTGTCTCACTGGACATCTCTGAGTTCCTAGATGTCACCATCACAACTGCCTGTTGGCCCTGGAAGCCCAGCCCAGCTGCTGCGGGGAGGGGGGCAGCCCTGGGTTTTACCAGTCCTCCCCTTTCTCCCTCCTCCCCTTCATTAACGCAATATTTATATGCAGGCTTTCCTGTCTCCATTAGACTCTAAAGTTTTATCCAACTTGTGCTGTTCAGCATTATCACACAAGGTCACTGTCAGAATTGTATTTCCTCTATTAACATGAAGCCCAGGGTCTATTTTACAGAAATACATTCCAGATTACCTTCCCTAGAATCATTCTGTATTATGTGAGCTTGACTTGCTGACAAGCACAGGTCTGGGCCATCTCTGCACTTGCTAATTTTCAAAATGTCATTGGGCACTATTGCCTGTATAGTCTGGCTCGTGGTAGGTATTACAGAAATTCATTTAGTTAATATGCACATGTATTGAGTGCCTGCTATGTGCCAGGCACTGGAGTCTCAGGCCTCATGGAACATACATTCTATGAATGGCTGATTAACTAATGAAAGACATAAGAATTTAACTTGAATATCAGTGTCTGTGGCAGATTATTAGTGAGAAACTGGAGTGAATAAACTCTGTGGCTTTAATGAAAGTATAGTGTCTACAGTGCCACACAGAGAAACAACTAATTCATGTGGCAGAGGCCAGTCCTTGAAAATGTCATCATTGGGCCTATAAACATGTCATCTTGTAGACTGATCGCAGGTCTATGAAGCTGGGCAATTTACAAATCTTTGAAATTTGATTGCAGCTTCAGTTGCAAAGGCCTAAATTGCGTTAGAGCAGCTTGCCTTTCGTCCTCAACCCTCCTTGATCCTCAGGGATTAATGACTAATTCAGTTTTTTTGAAGTCAGGTGGCAGGCAGCCCAAGTTCTCAGCCTCTGAGGGTTACATCTGGTTCGGCAACTTCCTGTGGTACATCATACAGGGCCCATGTATCTGTAGCTGTTATGTAATATGCAGAGTATATGCGTTGGGATCTTTTATGTACATCAAGGTGTTGTATTTCAGCAGATGATGGGACTCCAAATGTTTTACTTTTTATTATTCCAGATTTTCCTGGAATTGGCACCTTTTAGAGTTTGTGTCTTTTCCGGGTATTCCCAGAATTCTCTATTTAGGCTACTGTCGTGTTGCTTTAAAAAAAATAGGGAGCTTTTACTCAGTTCAGCTAACAAATTCACCTTAGAATCCACACTGATTCTTCAAAAAGGGAAAAACGCAAAGACTGCTTTAGCTTGGGGTTAAATGTCTCATTTTTCCCTTGGTTTCACTTCCTTTTCCATTCTAGTAGCTTCCCATTTCGTTCTGGAGCCTCCTGTTCCCTGAATTCCTTTTCCATTTAAGAAACTATTTTCTCAGAAAACAAATATCGTATATTAATGCAAATATGTGGAATCTAGAAAAATGGTACAGATGAATCGGTTTGCAAGGCAGAAATAAAGACATGGTTGTAGAGAACTAACGCGTGGATACCAAGGGGGGAAAGCAGCGGGGGTGGGGTGATGGTAGTGGTATGAATTGGGAGATTGGGATTGACATGTATATACTAATATGTATAAAATAGATAAGTAATAAGAACCTGCTGTATAAAAAAATTTAATTTAATTTAAAAAAAAAGAAACTATTTTCTCAGAAGTTGTTTTTCTCCTTAGCTGTTGCCACTCTCTGGCCCCTGTTTTGCTTCTTCGCAGGTCTGGCTGCTGCCACGGCCTCGGCTTGCCAGGGCTCCAGGCCAACCCAGCCTTCCAGCTACCCCTCAGCTGCTCACTCCAACTGTCCAGCTCCAACTGACTCAGAACCTTCTGGTCCCAAACATTCTCTCACACCCAACCCACACCAAGGAACAAATGCAGAAGCTTCTGCTGGGTTCAGCTAACACTGAATGGGAGGAAGGGGGAAAGGAGAGCAAATACATGATCAATTCTCTTTAGAACAAGCACTTTCTTATACTTCATAGGTCATGGGTAAGAACTGATAGAATTTGTATTTCAAGAACTTTCTCTTTCTCTCTCTCTCTCTCTCTCTCTCTTTCTCTCTCTCTCTTTTGGCTGTGCCACGTGGCTTGTGGGATCTTATTTCCCCGACCAGAGATCAAAGCTGGGCCTTCTGCAGTGGAAGAACCGAGTCCTAACCACTGGACAGCCAGGGAATTCCCAAGAACTTTCATTAACTAAATACCCAAGTGATGATAGAAAAGAAAATTCAGATTCTATAACAGTTCTACTGGCCTTAAGAATAAAAAGATATATATTAAGTATCAGATATTTGTGCCCCCAAGATGGTTGAGAACTCTTTTCTCAGTGCCTCTTCTCAAAGCCTTCCAGAAAAAGGTGCCTCATGTAAGAACCTCTGAAATCTGTCCTTGTCCCTAATGTGTGTGTCGGGGAGGAGGAGTGTGGTTAGAATCTTTGGGATCCCTAAGCTCACAGACAACGCAATAACAAGATAAAGTATTAAATAAAGAACGTTGATGCTGATGAAACCTTTGAAGAATTCAGACGAATCCTTGGAGTGTTCATCCTGGGCTCCTCGAATGTCATACAATCCTGAGTGGGATATTTCCCCTCTATGACTTCAGCTGTAAGATGACACTGTTCTTTTGCACCAGTACATGAGGACTAGCTAATTAAAATACTGTACTGGTTCATTCAAGAAGTATTTACTGAGTTCCTACTACATACAAGGCATTGTGCAAACAGACTGTCTAAGATGACATAGAAATTTAAAAATAGATCGCCATAAATAAATTCGATGATAGGATTATGTAAAACCTTTCAGATAATTTTAGCTGTTTGTATCCACATACAGGGCTTCTAATTCTACTGTTTTGAATGACTTGACCTGTATTTTTCCATCATTACCCCTCGCTTCCAAACTAATTCATTCATCTTAGTCTACAGCCAATTTCCATCCATTTTCTAATGGTAGGACCAGAGCTGTCATGTAAAGTTGTGCTCTGTACAAAGACACCCCACCAAGGGGGCAGACAGGGTAGAAATCCACTCTATGTTCTGCTGGCTAAGCCCTGCGACCCGACCTTAGTTAGTGTCTGCCCAGAGGAAGGGAACAATTTTCTAATTTGCACAAATGTCCCTTATGGGTGAGCTGTGGTCCTAACCCACAGAAATAGAATAAATGGGCAGAGTTTAGTGTTGTAATCAAACAAGATTTATAACAAAGATACATTTAATGGCAGATATGGTGTCTATCTAGCTATATGGTAAGTCACTCATGTATGTGGCGGTATTCGGTGTTCTTTTTACTCAGCCAAGCCAACTATGGGGAAGCAAGAGAGAAGGAGAAGGATGCCTCAGTGAAAGCCTGGTGAGTTCCTCTGGAGTCCCAGTTTGGGTTTCTTCCTCAGCAGGGGGTGCCCACGGTCTAAGTGTTTCCAGAAATCTTATGTCCGGGGGTCTGAATGCATATTTAACCTACTGAAAGACACAAGCATCCCCCCTCTGGCAGAATGTGACCTTCTTATGAGAATCAAAGACAGCAGGCATCAGAAGCCCCAGGCTCTAGAGGAGAAGCCGTTGGGCAAGTAGATCAATGAGCAACTGCCTTCACCATCAGGGATAAAAGTTGGAGGTCGAGAATACCTTTCCTTGTCCTGCAGAGGTTGGGAGATGAGCCTTATAAATGGAAGAAAACCAAGTGGTGTGATTTAAAGAAAGGATTGCTGTCCCCCAAATTCCCCCAGAACCATCGAAAATTCTGCCAGATTCACTTGACCTAACTCTTCTCATGGAGAGTTAAGGTAAGGTGGACTGATTACTAGTCAATCTCACTATAGGGAGAATTCATTTAATTAGTTTGATTTCCTAACTGCTAGCTGATTCACTGGAGCAAAAGGAGCTTTTGCTGGATTGAGGGGAGCCTGCAGAGGTTTGGTACAGGTGTGCTATGGGTTGAATTGTGTACACCCCCGATTCAAGTCCTAACCCCAGTACATAAGAATGTGATCTTATTTGGAAATAGAGTAGTTGCAGATGTAGTTAGTTAAGATGAGGTCCTACTGCAGTAGCATGGACCCCTAATCCAGTATGACTGGTGTCCTTATAAAAAGGAAAATTGGACACAGAGACACACACACAGGAGAACACTGTCTGAAGACTGGAGTTATACAGCCACGAACCAAGGAACTACCAGAAGCTAGGAGAGAAGCCTGGGACAGATATTTCCCTAGAGCCTTCAGAGGGAGCACAGCTCTGCCAACACCTTGATTTTGGACTTCTGGTCTCCAGAACAGTGAGACGAAAACTTTTTGTTGTTCTAGAAGCCACCCAGTTTGCAGTACGTTGTTACAGCAGCCCTAGGACACTAATACAAGGTGGAACGGGGAGCACATGGTGGGGCATGGCACTTGTGACGGGTTCTATCTTTCCAAAAATGGCCACAACAATACCTCCCCCACACATGTTCTTCTCACAACGTGACTTTGACAATCTTCCCATTGAGTGTTGGGATCTCTATACCCGCCCCTTGAAACTGAACAGGATTTTGTGATTTCTTTGACTACTTAGAGTAGGGCAAAGGTGACATTATGTGACTTCCAAGGCTAGGTCAGAGGAATGCTATGCACTTCTGCCCTGATCTCTTGGGATACTTGCTCTGAGGGAAGCTAGCTGCCATGTAAGTGGTCTTGCTGCCCTGAGGCCACCATGCTGTGAGAAAGCCCAATCTAACCCACACAAAGAGACCACATGGAGAACCCCCAAGTCTCCACAGAGAGAGAGATGCCTGACCACCCACCACCCCCAGCTCCTCCAGTACTGCACTGTTTTAATTCCAGCCACTATTTGACTTGAAACCCCAAGCCAGAACTGTCTAACCAAGCCCTACCCAAATCCCCAACCCATAGAGCCTACGAAAGATAATAAAGCGATTGTTGTTGTTTTAAACCACCAGGGTTTGAGATTTGTTACAAAGCCTGCAGGGTTTGGGACAACCAGAAGATAAAAGGACTTTGGAGAGAGGGAGCCCAGAGTGAAAGGGAGATGTCAAGATGTTACAGCGAGATCAAAGGCTAAAAGATGGCAAATGTCCAAAGGAAGAGAGGTGGTGAAGACATTTCAGGAAGGGCAGTGGAGACTCTTCCTCTGAGAAGGGCAGTGCAGTCAAGTGGAAAACACCTGGGCTGGGACACAAGCGACCCGGAACCCCTCCAGCGCTGCTGCCCACTCTCCCTGGAGAATGTTCTGTGAGTGAATAGTGTGTGAAAGAACAGCTAACCCTGGAAAGGGGGAGCTAAAGAGCAAGAATTGTCCCACACCGCCACCCCACCCTGTGCACCAGTTGTGGGACCACCACACACAGCTCTGCCTGTGATTAATTCTCACGTAGACTCTGCTGCTGGAAGATGTACTGAGCAGCTGAGACAAATATCTGACCCACTTGGCAATCGTGTTTCTCACAGTAAATGAATACATTGGCACTCCAGTTTATGCAGCCGTGGGGATGCTTGACCTGCACATGTTGAGGCAAAGACCCCAGACACGGGCAATCAAGATAAGGTGTGGCTTCTCAGAGGGACCCTGCCAGAAAATGATCAACTGGCTTCCCTAGTGGACGACTATGCCTCATGGCCACAACTGTGAGAACAATCTCCTCTTAGGTCAAAAGTAGACAGAAGGGCTTCCCTGGTGGCGCAGTGGTTAAGAATCCGCCTGCCAGTGCAGGGGACACGGGTTCGAGCCCTGGTCCGGGAAGACCCCACATGCCGCAGAGCAACTAAGCCCGTGCGTTGCAACTACTGAGCCCGCGAGCCACAACTACTGAGCCCATGTGCCACAACTACTGAAGCCCGCACGCCTAGAGCCCGTGCTCCACAACAAGAGAAGCCACCACAATGAGAAGCCCGTGCACCTCAATGAAGAGTAGCCGCTGTTCGCGGTAACAAAGACCCAACACAGCCAAAAATAAATACATAAATTTATTTAAAAAAAAAAAGTAGACAGAAGAGGAAAAACCAAGTACATGGTTCCTCAGAAATAAAGAACGGCCCAGAAGAACTTGAAAATATGGAAGAGGCAGAGAAGGCCAGCCCTCCGATGGGACAGCTCACCCCTACCACAGAGGAGCCTGGTCCAGGAAAACTTTGCCTGACTTTCACCCTGCTCTTCAAACTGCTTTTCTTCCCTCCCTGTTACACCGCCATTTAAATATACTATATTTTGGTCTGTATGTGCTTAAAAAGAAAGTAGACAATAGAGTTTAAAAAAATATATGATGAAGAAGAGAGTTGAACAGATTTCTCATCCAGTGTTCTTAATCCAAATATTAAGTAAAGACAATCCAAAGTCAAAACATGATTGTGGTGATAGCACAGTCCTTTGTTTTTAATGTTTAGATTACATTATCGAATATTTCATAGTTTCCTATTACCAAGCATCTGTAATCAACAAACACAAGTTAATGAAGCAATAGGTCTAAAATTATTAAGAAATAATGTAATCTTAAGCCACTTGTAAAATGAAGGTGCAAAATTTTAGGTATTATTGAAAAATCATCCCTTTATATTATATTTACATGATAACTCTTTATATTATAAAATCCCCAAGGGAGAAACAGAGACGCTGCAATTGCACAACAGAAGGTCTCATCACCACATCCTTGCCCTTGCCTCTGCCTCCTCCTCTTCATCCATGTGGACATTTTTATTACATGTTAAGTGTAGGGCAAGGCCCTGGGAGCACAAAAAGGCTTTGACCATTCACGTCTTTGATGAGAGTACCAGGCAGTTGGAGAAGACATTTATATAGATACAGCATCTGAATCACTGTAAGTGTCCATCCAAAAATATTTTAAGTCCTAACTATTCTAATTGTAAGAAGAAACCATTCCAGAAATAAAGCTGCTCTCTTCACAGTGCAACACTGCTTAAAAGACGGTATGGCAATTGCCCGTGGCAACCCTAAAAGCAAAATAAACCAACACAGTTTCGCTCTTATGCAACTCAGCGGGCGCCAGTAAAGAGACACGGTGTGGGAGCTTCAACCATGGAAGGAGGTGGGGACAGTGGAGCA
>NW_021145948.1:0-50000 GCF_002837175.3 Physeter macrocephalus | reverse complement strand
CCTTCCGTGGGGAATGGGACCAGAATCCTTACCCAGCCTTCAAGGCCCTAAGGGCCTGCCCTCCGGCTATATCCTCCCCTTCTCAGCTCTCTCCTCTCGGAGCCTTTGCACTGACTCTGTTCTCTGGAATACCGCCTGCCCCTCAACACATACACACACAGACCTTTACCTATCACTCCTCCTTTTCTTTAGATTGCAATTCAAACATCACTTTCTCAGAGAAACCTTCCTCAGTTTCCAGTCTGGTTCAGATCCCCCAGTCATTCACCTCCATGGAACCATATTGTTTTTTTCATAGCACTTATCATAGTTTGCAATTAAATATTTACTTTTGTGATTAAAAGAAACTCTCCCCCATTAGATAATAAGCTCCACAAGGGACCCAGTCCCTTATCTGTTCTCCATGTGTCCTCAGCACGTGGACACTCAGGAAATATTTGATGGGTAAATGAAAGAATGGAGAAGAAGGAAGGGATTTAGAGAGGAATGACCTACTTCCAGCAAGCCTACTACTTGCTCTCCACGAGCCTTGAACAGGTCATCGTGCCTCAGTTTCCTCATTTGTCAAATGGGGTGAAATTACTCAAACCTGCTTATTTTGCTGGGTTGTATACGAATCCCCTGAGGCATCAGTTGAAAAGCAGGAGACATTCCACAGATGTGAGGGGTGAGCAGAGTTCAGAAAGAGATGTGGAGGAAGTCAGAAAGCACCGGGTGGCCACACACAGCTTAAGAGACGTACCGGGTAGGGAGTGATATGGGGAGGGGTCGCATCTTTGCATAGAGGGTTCAAAATTGAGTGTTGTTCTGCGAGCGTGTCCGCTTGGGTACTTCTCCTCTGTGTATGCTCGGGGGTCTGTGTGTGCTGCTTGATCCTTTCCTCACCTCCCCATTACTGTGAAAAATGTGGATTTGTCTACTAGATCGAGATGAGGAGGAGAGAATGTTAGAGGATGGAGGATGGAGGAGGGAGGAAGAGCAGTTGGGGTGTGTGTGTGTGTGTGTGTGTGTGTGTGTGTGTGTGTGTGTGTGTGTGTGTCTTCGTTGCCCACAAGAGGGCTGTGTGTCTGTGTGTAGTGCTGTGTAGGTGTGCAGTGTAGGTCTTTGTGTTCGTGTGGGGGAAGAAGTGTCCAGCCACACCAGATTTGCTGTCCTCTGAAGCTGCTCCGTGTGTGTACACCCTACTCTCTGGTGAAGCACCGGGAGCTTCTCAGCCTTAGTTTCTTCCCTCTGGAAGTCCAATCTACTTCCTCTTCCAGAAAGGCTGCAGGAGGGGAAAGATGCCCTCTAGTGGCTGTGGGGGACGCATGCTGCAGCTTTCCCAGCCCAAGCCTCAACCTAGGCTGGCCCATCTCCAACCCGAGTCTGGAACTCACCTCTGAAACGCATCCTGGGGACACGCAAAGCCCTCCAAGAGCTGAGGTCCCATAGGCAGGAAGAAAATGCACACGGGACAGGAAACAGAAGAAGAACCCACGAATTCATACAGGAGAAGCCTGAGGACAACAGCTGAAGGTGGGAGGTCTCTCCTCATCTCTGCAGTGATTTATCTCTGGTTCCTGTTTCTCCACGTGGCCCCTGGGTCCTGCTCTTTCATTCTCACAGTCCCTGTCCTTAAGGAGCTACTGATCGGGCTTCCCTGGTGGCGCAGTGGTTGAGAGTCCGCCTGCCGATGCAGGGGACACGGGTTCGTGCCCCGGTCTGGGAGGATCCCACGTGCCGCGGAGCGGCTGGGCCCGTGGGCCATGGCCGCTGAGCCTGTGCGTCCGGAGCCTGTGCTCTGTAACGGGAGAGGCCACAACAGTGAGAGGCCCGCGTACCACAAAAAAAAAAAAAAAAAAATAAGAGCTACTGATCACTACTCATGCTTGAAGGGACTTGAGCAGAACTGGACCCTTCAATCTGTTCCCTGAATGGGCACTAACTATGCCCTGTGGAGTCAGGGAAGTCTTCTCGGAGGAGGTAACCTGTGAGTAGGGTCTTGAAAAATGAGTAGAAATTCTCCAGGTGGAGTCCAGGGAAGGCATGGAACTGTGGATGAGCCTCGTGTGTCTGTGGAATGGGAGAAGGACATGGTGGCTGGATGCTGGACCCTGGACTAGGTGGGGTGGAGGGGTGGAGAGGTGAGGCTGGAGGGTGACTTGCCAAGGCCGTGTAGGTCCGGGGTGGCGGGGGTTGAATTTTACCAAGAGGCACTGGGGAGTGAGAGAAGGTCTTTATGCGGAAGGGTGGTCGGAATTACATAGCATGGACTAAAGGTGGGGAGAAACTGCAGGGAGGCAGGGAGTTAGGGAGACCAGCTGAGAGGCGGTTGTTTAGGTAAAAGAGTGGGAGACCAGTCTGAGGGCAATGGCATAAGGATGGAGAGGGACCAGATCTCAAAGGCTGCTTTCTTCCGGGGCCTCTGTGTCCCTGGCAACAAAGCTGAGGCCAGAGGTCCCACATCAGTGAGTTCTGCTAGAGCCTGGCACCCTGCCTGCCATCCCCAACACACTCCAGGCTCTCTGCATGCAAACGGAGGAGGGAAGACATGTGGGAGCAGGGAGGGGGGAGGGAAAGGGGGGCAGGAGCCTGGGGCTGTGGGATGGTTAAGGAATGGAAAGGCCCAAGTAGACTTGTCTGACCCCCACTGGTCCTCCTCTGGCTCTGTGGAGGAAGGGTTAATAGTTTCCCCTCCCTCCCTCCCCTCCTCTCCTCCCCTCAGGTCACCTTCTAGGCCCTGGAGACTTGGCTGGTGGCTCAAGTTCCTCAACCAGTGGCCCTGAGTAATCAGAGCACACAGAGGGGCCAGGGGCCTGGGGGCAGGGACCGATCAACTGGGAGCAAGAGGGGCCTCAGAGACTGAGGAGCTGGGGGTATCTGCGAAGCTGGGGGTTTGGGGGTACCCCAGGTCTTTCCCAACACTCTCCACCTGACCCAGGACCCTGTCCCGGTTCTGAGCTCAGTTTCTTCCACCCACCAGAAGAGAATTCCTCCACCTGCTCTCCTGGACTGTTAGAGGTTGGGCAGCTGGGAGGGGGAGCGGTGATCAGCCAGGAAGCTTTTCAGCTGCAAGAGACAGGGTCCCTCCCCCCAGTGCCAGGAACTGGCCATAAGTGAGTCTGTGGTCAGTGAGAGACCTCTGCTAATGGAACCTGGGCTGCCCCCCAAGCCACAGAAGGGAATGCAGCTCAGCGTGGTGGTGGTGGGGTGCTGATTGAAGTAGAGTGGGGGGGTCAGGGGAGGGAGGGGAGGATTAATGGCGTCAGCGATGGCTGGAGGGAAACCGGAGGTCAAGGGAGAGAGTAGGGGCTCGGGGCACCCAGGGGTTCAGGAAGTAACTGAAAGTAAATTGTGGTCAGCCCAGTGATCAGAAGGGAACTGAGGATCAGAGGAATAATTAGAGGGAACTGCAGTGTAAGGGTGTACGGGGAGAACTGGGGGGCTCCATAAAATAATCGGGGAGATTCCAAGTCAGGGGGAATTAGAGAAGAATTAGAGGTTAATTAGAGGTGCCGAGAGAGTGTGGGGCTCAGATAACTCAGAAGAATGACTGGACCAGGTGGGAATGAGGGCAGAGGACTCAGAATTGGGGTGGGAAGGTGAGGGCAGGTGGACTGGAGGGTGAGAGGGAGCCTGAGGGTGTGTGTCTTGGGGGATGGGCAGAGACCCTTGCCGGCCCAGGTCGTGGCAGTGAGAGCAGAGGACTCTGCTAGTTCCCATCTCCCCTGGAGCCCCCGGGCTTTTCCAGCGTTTCCACTCTGTCCTCGACCCCGTCTGTCCTGCTGGAGTTGGTGACGGGCTCCTCTCCATCAGCCTCCCTTTCCCACAGCCATCAATTATTCATCGGCTCAGACAGCCGCCTCCCTGACAGGGCAGGCTGGTCCTCCTCTCCTCTCTAAGCCCCTCCCCACCTCAGCCACACTGCCACAGAGGCCCTGGCAAGGGAGGACGGCCAGCCAGGCAGCAGAGACCTGGCAAGAGGACTGCTGGACCCTGCCTAGGATCACGTCTCCTCCCCCGTCCTTCTGCCCACCTGCTCGTGCCAGGAAGCCCCTGGAGAAGATGCCCATCCAGATCTTCTGCTCTGTGTCATTCTCCTCTGGAGAGGAGGCCCCAGGGCCCTTGGGAGATGTTTGGGGTCCCCACCAGCGGCGACAGCGGGACAACTCAGAATCAGAAGAGGAGGGAGAAGAGAAGGAAAAGGAGGCAGAGAGGAAGGGGGCCAGAGAGGGGGACTTACCGACGGACTTGGTGGCCTTTGCCAGCAGCTGCACCCTTCATGGAGCCAGCCACATCTTTGTGGAAGGGGGTCCAGGGCCACGGCAGGCCCTGTGGGCAGCGGCCTTTATCCTGGCACTGGGTGCCTTCTTGTGCCAGGTCGGGGATCGAGTTGCCTATTACCTCAGCTACCCACATGTGACTCTGCTAGATGAAGTGGCCACGACGGAGCTGGCCTTCCCGGCGGTCACCCTCTGCAACACCAATGCCGTGCGGCTGTCCCAGCTCAGCTATCCCGACTTGCTCTACCTGGCCCCCATGCTGGGGCTGGATGAAAGCGATGACCCCGGGGTGCCCCTCGCCCCACCGGGGCCCGAGGCCTTCTCTGGGGAGCCCTTTAACTTGCACCGCTTCTACAATCGCTCCTGCCACCGGCTGGAGGACATGCTGCTCTATTGCTCCTACTGCGGGGGGCCCTGTGGCCCTCACAACTTCTCAGTGGTGAGTGGGTGCCCAACAGTGTCTGCCATGGCTCACCCCTGACTGTCACCTCCTGGGGCTGGTAACCATCCTGCCTCCCCCACACCTCACCTGGACCACCCACCCTCTGTGAGAGAGGCCTGGCCAGAGCTTGCCTGGGAGCCCCAGGGTCTGCAGCTGGGCTCTATTTCCAGGGCTGTGCCAGTACTGCCCTCCCTGTTAAACTCTTGAAACACATAGTTGGTAATTAGTTGCTACCCTGAGGCCCCTGGTGTCTCCCTGAATATCCTCCAGCATGTCCAGCCCTTTCCCAGACCTCTCTGCGATCCAGCAGGGTCAGCACCTTAATCTATCACTGAGGTCAACCTTTGATCTGGTGGTGGGTGCCTATGCTTGGCCTTAACAATGTCGACTATCACCCCTGGACTGGAGCTGGGGCAGGTGCCCCCTGGTCTCTGGAGGTGCAAGAGAAGGGTGTGGAAGGGAGGCAGAGGGCTGTGGATATCCCCCCTCCACCCCAGCATGCCTGTCAGCAGCATCCTCACGTGGTCTTCCTGTGCTCTTCGCTCCTCCTACAGTGTGTATATGTGTGTGTGTGTGTGTGTGTGTGTGTGTGTGTGTGTGTGTGTGTGTGTGGTGAGGGAGAATAACAGGACTCCTCTAAATCCTCCCCACTCCCCCTCCAGCTCTAAGTGGCCAGGGACCCTCTTCCCAGGGGAACCCCCCCTAGGAGACTCTAGGGCCTTCCCCTGCTGAGGGACCAAGCGGCACCCCATCCTTTCCCCAGTTCAGCTTCCAGTTCCGTCTGTCCCAACAGGTCCCCTTCTGTCCCCTACAAGTGCCAGATGCCAGGCCTTCCCTTCCCATACACCCGTCTCTCAGTCCCCCACCTTTTCCCTAGTGCAGGGGAAGGTGGGTGTCATCATATCAGTGCATCTTGGACTGACTACAGACAGACAGGAACCTGGAGGTTTTGGACACTGGGCCTCGGACAGGCCAGGAGGTAGAGGAACATGGACCAAGGAAGGGGTCAACCTGGCTTTCTCGGGATCTAAGGCTAGAGCAGGCACTTCTCAGGCAGCACCACCAGGTGGCAGCAGAGCCCACAGGTCAGCAGCACAGCCCTCTGAGCCAGCTCAAGGTTGCAGCTCCCAGCTGGCCTCAGCCACCAGGAGTCCCTCACATCCCCAGGCGGGGGTGGTAGGCAGGGGTGCGTGTCCAGCCTGGACCCTGTGGCTGAAAGCCACAAAGCCTGGTAGTGGAGCTGGGGGATTAGGAGTTCTCTCTCTACCTCCTCTCTGGACTTCACCCACAAAATGGGGGATAGCACTGGTTTTCTTTTCCAGGGGGGGAAGGAGGAGGTTGTTCTAGGAAGGGAGAAGGGGGCAAAGACTCTGTTGACTAGTAACCCCTACTGCCTCCCTGTTCCAGCCTAGCCTGACACTCTGTCTCTCTCTTTCTCTGGGCTGTGTCTTGCTTGGTGGACTCTGTCACCATCTCTCAGGAGTAAAAGCACACTCACCCCATTTGTGGGAACCTGGAGGCATTCTGGGAAGCTGTGAGGAAAGGGCCATAAAGAATAGGTTCACTTTTCTCTCCATGGCTGTGTACTCAGGGCTGCAATTAGGGCTGCTCTGTGGCATGGAGTCGGGGGACTGCCCCCAGAGCTAAGATGCCTTCTGCAGCCCTCACAGTACTGCACGAGCATTGACGAACATGCCAGGTCCTGGATGTTCAGGTTCTGGTGATAAGGGAACAGTGATGGACATAAGGGGCTAATGGCAGAGGAAACTATAAAGCATAGCTTGGTCTTGGGGAGAGCAGGATTTCAGATGCCCGGGGTGAAATCCAGGAGAAGAGAAGATAAGTCTCAGAAGGCCCTGCGCCTGAGGAGAGGGTCCCAAGGAGGGACCAAGCAGTGAGGGGCTCCAGATGATGGAGATGTGTATGTTAGGGTCCCAGTGGGAAAAAGGTTAACACTTGGATAGTTTAGTGGGGTAGACTAACAGAGGGACTGTTTATAGAGTTGTGGGCAGAGTTAAGGAAACCAATGCGGGGGTCTGAGGCACCTAGAAATAGTGGGAAATTGTCATATTTGAGCTAAAGGAACACCAAGAGGCAGCAGGGCTATGCAGGGAGCCCTCTTGGCAGAATTTGTGGTCACGAAGGGTCTAAGCCACCTTGAGAACACTTGCAGATAAATACCCTGGTCTCTCCCTCCTTCTGTCCTCTGATCCCTTACTGATACCTCCCATTGGTCAAACCCAACCCGAAGCCCATCCAGGTGGCAAAGGAGCTCAGGCAGTGCACCCCACAGGGATCAGCCTTCCAGGGAACACAGCAGGGAAAAGAAGGACAGAATGGGTGAGAAGGAGGACAAATGGAGAGCGGGCTGCTCAGGAGGGGTTATTCCTGAAGGGTTGAAACTCCACCAGTTGGAGGGTCTGGAGATAGTCCCTGGTGGGCAGAGGGTACTGGCAGGACTCTCAGGCTCTCCGCTCTGCTCCCACCAGGTCTTCACACGGTATGGAAAGTGCTACACGTTCAACTCTGGCCGAGATGGACGTCCCAGGCTGAAGACCATGAAGGGTGGGACGGGCAATGGGCTGGAGATCATGCTGGACATTCAGCAGGACGAGTACCTGCCCGTGTGGGGGGAGACCGGTATGTTGCCTCTCTCGGGGGGCCCCCCTCCCTGTGGCTCCGGGCCTCAGCCTCCGTTGGAGGGCTCCTGGGCTCTACTGTGGGCCTGAGGCAGGGCGTGGGCTCTCCTTGCTTCCTCCCAGCATCTCACCATCTCCACCTCCACTCTACCTGACTGCCACACTCACATTCCCCTGGCTCCCCCTTCCTGGCTCAGTTACTCTCCAAGGTAACCAGCCATCCCTTTCCATCCGTGGCCACCACTCACTCTATAAATAACTCCATCTCTTTTTGGGCTGCCTGCCGTCTGTCTGGTCTCAGGGGCCATGGGACAGAGAGACGTGGGGGAGAAGGGAGAAAAGGAGGGGGAGAGATGGAGAGCCTCTGAGACAGTGAGAAATAATTTGAGACACCGAGATGCGTAACTGAAGCCAGGTAAGAAAAGAAGTATGTAGGATTCAGGGGTCATCAGGGTAGCATGGGGCTGGTGAACCCAGAAGGAGGCTGGGGATGGGCCAGGGGCCCTTGGACTAACTATCCTCCCCCCATCTCAGTGTATGTCGTGGTTATCTCAGGAGAGGTAGGATGCGCCCAGCTCTGAAGGAGGTTAGGGAGTAAGAAGCCCTCCCAACACACACCCCTCTCATTCCCCTAGATGAGACGTCCTTCGAAGCGGGCATCAAAGTGCAGATCCACAGTCAGGATGAACCTCCCTTCATCGACCAGCTGGGCTTTGGTGTAGCCCCAGGGTTCCAGACCTTTGTGGCCTGTCAAGAGCAGCGGGTGAGAGGGCCGGTCCCAGGGTGGGTGGTTGGAGGCTCATGATGGAGGTGGAGCGGTGGGCAACCAATAATGGGAGGGACGGGGAAGCTAGGGCCTGGGTAGCCATCTGACTAGTCAGAAGCATGAATGATCTAATGAATGGGATGCTCCGTAAACTCGGAGACCCTCAGAGGCTGCACAGGGAGAGGGGGCAGGACTCCTGAGTTCTGCATCGTGTCAGACAAGTCCATCAAGGTGACTCGGGGAGAAGTCCCCACACCCCCCAGCTCCCCGGCTCTCCCAGCAGCTCATCTACCTGCCCCCGCCCTGGGGCACCTGCAAAGCTGTTACCATGGACTTGGATTTCTTCGACTCCTACAGCATTACCGCCTGCCGCATCGACTGTGAGACCCGCTACCTGGTGGAGAACTGTAACTGCCGCATGGTGCACATGCCAGGTCAGGCCCCAAAGTTCCAAACACGGTCCTGGGCCCCTCAGCCTGCACTGCCCCTCACCAGCTCCCCATCCATGTTAACCTCCTGCCAACATGCAAGCAAGACCAGCTGGCTTCTCTCCACCCGAGTTCCAGCCCCAGTCCATACCCATATGGCTCTTGCCTCTCTGACCTCAATTCCTGGCTGGACCCATGGGGATGGGTCAGAAGGGTCCAGGGGGTATGGACTTTGGGGTAGGTCACTTCCAGGAAAGACTGGGGGCTGACTATTCCTACCCTCCCCGCCCCTCCCAGCTTCCAGCTTTTAGGCCTTTGGTTCCACCAGCGTCACAAGACCCCTTTAATCTCCATCCTGTACCACTGTCTTTTCTCCTCTCCAGGGGATGCCCCATACTGCACTCCAGAGCAGTACAAGGAGTGTGCAGATCCTGCCCTGGGTGAGCGCCCCTGTCCCAGGGAAGTCTGCGGGAGGGAAGGAGGAGCTGCCAGCCATATGCATAGGGGTTTCAGAGCAAGCTCCCAGAAGCTTCAAATCACTCCTGGATCAGGCTTCACCTGAACTCTCCTGTGTCTGACTTTAGCTAGGCCGGGAATAGCATCTCTAGAGGCCCCTGTGGAAAATGAACAGGGGTCATCTGGGAGGGGTGGCCTTCACCTGCTCTCATCAGCACCTCAGCTGGTTGACCCTGGAGGGCCCTGAGAGAATGAGATATAGGATTAAGAAATATCCATGGAGAGGCTGGGTAAGGATCAGCACAGGTGGGCACAGGGCCAAAGTGAAGGACAAGTCAGAAAAAGAAAAGGGGGCTCAGGCCTCCTTTGGGCAGGGCCAGGATGTGCGTGTCGGGAAGGTGCTGGCAGAAGGGCATCACTCAACTGGCACCTCTCACCTGGCTGGCACAGACTTCCTGGTGGAGAAGGACCAGGAGTACTGTGTGTGTGAAATGCCCTGCAACTTGACTCGCTATGGCAAGGAGCTGTCCATGGTCAAGATCCCCAGCAAAGCATCAGCCAAGTACCTGGCCAAGAAGTTCAACAAGTCTGAGCAGTACATAGGGTAAGGGCTCTGACTGTGAAGGGTAATGGGCGGGCTCTGATGGGGGTTGGCAGACAGGAGGACACTGAGATAACATGGGGAAGGCAACCAGAGTCTGAGGTGGGCATGTAGGGAAGATCAAGCCAGAACAAGCAGGGGAAGCACCCCTTTCTCTTTCCTCCTCTCTTCATCCTCATTGCTGTAACTGGGATCACCTCACAATTGCTGGTGCGTGGAGCGTCTTTTCAATTACACCATCACATTTAATCCTCACTCTAAAAGGCAGGTATCCACATCAGCATTTTGTTTTATAGATATTGGAGACTGAGATTCAGAAAGGATAACTTGCGGAGGTCACCCAGCTAGTAAGGGACAGAAGATGTGACTTGATCCGAGGTCTCCTCTCCCAACCCCTTTGCAGGGAGAACATCCTGGTGCTGGACATTTTCTTTGAAGTCCTCAACTATGAGACCATTGAGCAGAAGAAGGCCTATGAGATTGCAGGACTCCTGGGTGAGCTGCTGATGGCACCTGTCCCCTTCCCATGCCATGGGCATGGTGTGACACGCTACCACCCGAAGCAGGCTGCTCACCTCCGTCCCACAAGGCCTCCTCCCCTGCCAGCCCCAGGGGCCTTCCCCTGTCCCAATGAGCTCTGCCGCTCCCACTGTGTCCTGACCCCACTGACCTCCCTGTGGGCACCCCTGCAGGTGACATTGGAGGCCAGATGGGTCTGTTCATCGGGGCCAGCATCCTCACTGTGCTGGAGCTCTTCGACTACGCCTACGAGGTAAGTGTGGGCGGGGCGCCTGCACGGGGCCACGGGAGGGGCGTAGTTCAAGCCCGCCCACCCGCCCACCTCCCCTCTTCCCTCCTAGGTGATAAAACACAAGCTGTGCAGACGAGGCAAGTGCCAGAAGGAGGCCAAACGGAGCAGCGCGGACAAGGGCGTGGCCCTCAGCCTGGATGACGTCAAAAGACACGTGAGGGAGCGAGAGAGGGGCGCCCTCCTGCCCCATCCCTTCCCCGACCACCCCAGGACCACCCTCCTTGCCACCTTTTCTCCTTTGCCTCCCCCATGCCCCAGCGGCATGTGTGGCCCTTACGATAACCAGTGCCTGTCCTGTGCCGTTCCCCCAGAACCCGTGTGAGAGTCTCCGGGGCCATCCTGCCGGGATGACGTATGCTGCCAACATCCTACCTCACCATCCGGCCCGAGGCACTTTTGAGGACTTTACCTGCTGAGCCCCGCAGGCCGCTGTACCAAAGGCCCAGATGGGGAGGGCTAGGAGAGCAAGGGGGCCCCCAGCTGCCCCACCCTGGGGACTCACTCCCCCATCTAAGGCAGCCCCCCACTCATGGGCGGTCCTTTCCTCTTGTCTTCTGTGGTGAGGAAGGAGTCTTGACCGTAGAGTCCTCTCCCTGCCTCTATCCCATTCTTTTTTTTTTTCTTTTTTTTTTTTTAACAAAACTAATCTAAAACAGAAACTAAAAAGAGGGAATGGGGCGAGTGACCTCAGGCTGCCCCTCTCTGCTCCATGCTGCCTCCCACAGCTCCCAGCCTGAATTCTGTCTGTCTGGCTGGCTGTCATCTGAGTGTCCACCTACATTTTGCTGCCACCAGTCACCAAAGCCCCCTCCCAGTGGGGGGTGGAGGGGATCCTCGGGGTCTGGAATTTGGCCCCAAACCAGAGAATGTACCTTGAAGGGGAGGGCTAGTAGGGGGGGCTTCCCCAGCCTTAAGAGACCCTCTCAGCCCAGTGACCGCCCCCAACCCCAAGTCTCCAGGCAGGAACCCGAGTCGTGTCTGTTCCCTCCCCACCACCTCACACGGTGTGAAGTCTCTAGGGAGGTAGGGGTGGGGAATCCCCTGAAGAAGTGGCACTGGGGACAAGATGTGGCCCTGGTGCTGTAGGCCACATCCTGATACCTACAAGTTCACCCCCACCCCAGAGCTGCTGGAGAGAAATCCCAAGAGGTGGCCCTCCTCTGCCATCCCATAAAAGATCCAGCTGGTTGGCTTCCAGCTCAGGGAGAGGGGCACTGGTGCCTAACCTCACTGGTCCCTCTCCCAGGGGCCCCTGCAGAGGGCCACATCCATAAATTTTCTTATGGAACTCTCCCAAGTCCTCTCCCAAAACGTCATTTGCTTCTCTCAACAACTTCATCTGCATTTTCTATTTCTATATGATACAGACTCTATATTGCTATATCTCTGTATATACTTTCCCGACTCTGTCTCTACTTCATCCCCTCTTGTCTCTAAGAACCACCCTCCCACACCAAGTTCCCCTTCTGTGTTTCCACCCCCTCCTTGGTCTCTGAATGCCTTCACCTGTATAAAGAGTTGGACTCTCCCCTGGTGTCTGTACTGTGTACACACATCCCTCTAAGAAGCACAAGGAGATGACACGCGCATTGTAACCTTCGCACTGTCTCGGTGGCGACATAAAGGAAGCTGTGAATTACAAGCTCTGCCTCTTTCTGGCCTCACCCTCTCTCCCCAACCTGGGTACCCTTTGCCCTCCCTGCAGCCTTAACATTCCCACCTCTGCTTCACCCACCCCAATGTCCTTTGCCTAGCTGACTGTGGCCTCCCCATGGAAGGGGGTTGCTACATGGATAGCCCCTATCCATGGGATTGAGATCTGCAGAGACAGAGGGAGCTGTGGGTTGATGACTTCTGCAGCTGAAGCAGCGGGGTGCTGACAGGCAGAGGCTGAGGTCTTCAGTCAGTGGCCTTTGCCTCCTTCTGGATGCCCAGGCCTCTTTGCTCACCTAATACCCAAGCCCACCACTTATATTTTCTGGTAAGGTACAGTTTGGTAGTGGGAAGAAAGAGACAGGCGTAGAGGGGAAGTTGAAAGCTCTGCCGTTCTGTCCCTCCCTTCCTACCTTAAAGAGAAACCAGCGAGGTAGAGTACCTGCCATGCCCCCTCCACCAGGCATTCCTCCCAGGCCAGAGCCCTGCCCCTTCACAGGCCTTCTCTGCCCAGCTGTCTCAGTCTCCAACCCCAGAACGAGACCTGTGGCAGGTCACCTGTGCATTGGCCTGCAGTTGGAGAGTGAGGTTTTAGGATCTTTGGGAACTCTTGGCTCCTAGGAGTTCCTTAGAGATCAGACTTCTCCAGAGGGAAGCAGGACCAAGGCCAAAGGTTGTGCTCCGGATGGAGAACAGCAGGCAGGGCTATGGGTGACGCATGCCTCTGGTCTAATAAACTGGGTTTTAACTATCTCCTCTTCAGTGTCATTATTCTCTTATTTGAATAGTATTTAGGCCTTCCCACTAAGTGCTTAGAGCTGAGCTTGGCTTGGGGCCAAACAATCAGGGCAGGAGTAAGGAGGCGGGAGCAGGGATACTCTGGTCTTCCTGGGATGGGAAAGGCTGACCATCACACCAGGAATGGTTTGAACCACTGCGCAGGGAAAGAGGAAGAGGTCAAAGGCAACAAAGATCCCAAAGAGAAGCCCTAACACAAAGGATTCTTTGGAGAGGGGTCAGGGTCAAACTTCAAAATAAATTTAAAATCTAGAAGCAGGTTAGGTTAAAGGTCACGGGGAAAGTTGGGTTTAAGTTCGAACGTGAGGTAGTTATTGAGGCACTTTATCTACGGAATGAGCCCCGGACTATCAACCAGAAGATCTGGAATCTATGTTTCGACTTCTACTGCTAACTTGTCGGTTGACTTTGCCAAGTTATTTACTCTGAGTTCACCTCTCCTGTTTGTAAAATGGAGTAAACAGTGCGTACTCCTCTTCAGCGCGCTGGGCTTAGAGCAGGAAGAGAAGGAAAGGAAAAACAGCGCTTTGTAAAGTTAAACGCATTGCGCCAAGATGAAGCATTTACTCCATCACCCTGAGCTGTGGTCCCCCTTTCCAGTTCTTTGTCTTCCTCCGTCGGCCTGGGGGCGCCCGCTCGCAGGGCCTCTCTATCCCAGAGCTCCTCTCTATGGTTTTCCCTCCTGGACCGTGAAGGCTGGAGGGAGTGGTCACACGCCTTTTCCGCTTGTTCCCCCCCCCTCCTCTAGCCCACAGTCTCGCTGCCCCGAGCCTCCCGTGCCGGCGGGCCGGCCGGGCGGACGGGCGGGCGCGCGGGGGGCGCGGGGGGCGCGCGGGGGGTGGGGGGAGTTCCGGTTCCGGTTCTTTGTGCAGCTGCAGCAGCGGCTCCGGGAAAGATGGCGGCCCGGGCGGGTTTCCAGTCTGTGGCTCCGAGCGGCGGCGCCGGAGCCTCAGGAGGGGCGGGCGCGGCGGCTGCCCTGGGTCCGGGCGGGACTCCGGGGCCTCCGGTGCGAATGGGCCCGGCGCCGGGTCAAGGGCTGTACCGCTCCCCGATGCCCGGAGCGGCCTATCCGGTGAGTGCGGCAGGAGGAGGGGCGCGCCGGCCGGGGGCGGGGCCGTGCGGGGGCCTGGGAGTGACAGGGGTGGGGGGAGGAGTAGGAGGGACTCGCCTGGGAGGGATTCGGGCCGTGAGTCGGGGTGCAGGGAGGCAGTGCGGGGAAGGGAGGGGAGGCAGTTAGCATCCTCATCTGCTCCTAGGGGCATTGTTTTCTTGAGGAGTCAGGGTGTACAACCAGGGTGGACGAAGAAGTGGGGCGAAGCATGGGCCTGTAAGAGCTTGTGTGCAAAAGGGCCTAGGCAGCTCCAGTGCCCAGAGGAATACAGAAGGTGTAGCTGGCAAATTGAGGTCAGCTTCTGAGGAGACAGTAGCTGGCAGTACTCTCTGAGCAAATGTGGAATTAGAGAAGATGTCCAATGCGCCAGATACAAATTAGACTGGGGAGAATTTGAGTGTAATCTAGCTGTCTTAGCTTTGGGGCTATATTTTCCTGTGGGGTCATGACTGGAGCAGAGGAAGCTCCAGTTATCTAGATTTCACAGAGATAGAGGGCTCTCCTCCCACCCCACCATTGTGCTCCACCCCACCCCCTCCGCCTTGTTTCATTCAAAGAACTCAGGCCTCCCCCACTTTCCCTTTCTTGGTGGGGTTTGCAGGGGAAGCGATGACATCTCTGGGTCCTCTCCCCTGTGTAGAGACCAGGTATGCTACCAGGCAGCCGAATGACACCTCAGGGACCTTCCATGGGACCCCCTGGCTATGGGGGGAACCCTTCAGTCCGACCTGGCCTGGCCCAGTCAGGGATGGACCAGTCCCGCAAGAGACCTGCGCCTCAGCAGATCCAGCAGGTCCAGCAGCAGGCGGTCCAAAATCGGAACCACAAGTAAGATGACCCCAGGGTGGAGGGAGGGAGGGAGGGGGGGAGGGAGGAGGCCTGTGAGGATGCAGGTGGTGGGAGTCCCTCAACCAAGAAGTGGTGGTGCCGTGTCAGCAGACGGTGCTCATTCTTGAAAATGCTTTGCGTTTTTTGGGGATGGGGGTGTCTGACTTGAGACAGGCTTTGCAGTTCCTTCACTTCACTAAACGGAGGTGTGGACAGCCTGTCTTCATGTTCTGGCTAGTTCCATCCCGTCCTGATAAGAGTGTTTATTCCAAACAGTGCAAAGAAAAAGAAGATGGCTGACAAAATTCTACCTCAAAGGGTGAGTCCAGGCTATATAGGTCTTCTTGAGGGTGTGGTGAGCTTGAGAATAGAGATGGTCAGCTCTAGATCCCAATGATATCTTTCTGCTCCTAAGATTCGTGAACTGGTACCAGAATCCCAGGCCTATATGGACCTCTTGGCTTTTGAAAGGAAACTGGACCAGACTATCATGAGGAAACGGCTAGATATCCAGGAGGCCTTGAAACGTCCCATCAAGGTAACGCAGGAGAGTGCTAGGCAGAGAGCCAAAGGAGAGGACACGGGAACCTTCAGCAGGCTTGGGATGAGGAATCAAAGGCATAGCACAGCTCTCCTTGGCATTTAAATTACATCTCTCCCTTCCGCCTACAAACTGAGAATTACATTAGAAGCATAAGAACAGAACAGCGAAGGGGGAGGGGCTTTTGATATTTCTTGCACCAGAAATATACCCTGTTGGTGTTTTTGCTACAACTGCTCTGCCACCTTGGGAACCTGGCACCTTGCATGACTGTCCATCTGACATCCTGGTGAATGCACTTGCACTCAGGCCAGTGGCCTGTATTCCTCTTCTAGGTGGATTCTCCATCCACCCACCCCAGGGACTGGGTAGACAGTAAGCCAGTCTGTTAGGAGTCATTTTCAGGTTTGGGGAGACCCTTGTCTTCAACATCAAACCACTGAAGCCCCACTATCAATCCTGTTTCTGCCTTCCTCAGCAAAAACGGAAGCTGCGAATTTTCATTTCTAACACTTTCAATCCGGCTAAGTCAGATGCCGAGGATGGGGAAGGGACGGTGGCTTCCTGGGAGCTTCGGGTAGAAGGACGGCTCCTGGAGGATGTGAGTTCAAGGTCCACTGTGGTCGGCATTTAGGGTGGGAGCTGCTGGGAACAAGCAGTATTGTCTGGTTGGCAGGAAGCCTGACTGGTGCTTACAGCTCCTGTTGGGAACAGCAGGGAGAGGGTCACTGTGTTCCCTGTACTAAAAGACAATGGTTCTTTGTTTCTGGCTCCCACAGCTTGGCCCCCTCTGTGGTGTCATATCGAGAACCTTATTGTCATGGGATTTGATTTGTTGTTTACCTCCTTCCTGATGCTGCTAGCCATTGGACTTGGCAGTATCTGCAGATTTTTCAGTTAGGTTTTTTTTTTTTTTAAACCAAGTGAGTTTGCACTTAGCATTTGGGCCATGCTTTCCTCTCTTGAGTCCTTGAGGTCCTCGATCTCCACTGTGGCATCTCCATCTTCCCAGCTTCCATTGGAGACATTTCACAGTTTACATGGGATAGATTTCTCTGACAGGCTCTTTGTTGCTTCATGGGAACATCAGCTGACAGGTGATAGCCCCCAAACTTCCCACCCCAGAAGCTCCTTGGAGAAGCTCACCTGCCATTCCCTTATACTTTCTAGCTGTCTATTTTTAGCTGTTCACAGGCGAGCCAGTATGAATGCATTTTTCAGGAGAACCAGGGCTCGGTGTCAGAGCCTTCTTTTTCTCTATATAGGTCTGGTCCATCTACCGGTGGTGTCATGTCATCCAAATAAAGCTGTTTTTGTTCTGGCTTTTTATTACCTGTGATTCATTTCCCCTCTAGAGTCAGACTTTTCTCTGTTTAGACTCGCTTTATTATGTGCAGAGGTTTGGCTTAACTTGCCCCATTTCCCTTGGGGAAATGAGGTGGGTAAGTCAATCACCCTATATGTGTTATAGGCTGCTTCCTCAGGGTTCTGTTGCTACTGTGACTTGTTCAGTATCCACAGACACCTAGGTACCTTGCCATCTCCTAAGAGGTTCTCAGAAGACATTTTTGAGTTTTTTTCCCATTGCTTTTGTGGGTTCCTTTTTTATGGGACTTTGTTTTGGGGAATTTCTTCTGGCCTTTTCTAACATGACCTCTCCTCTCTCTCGTCTAGTCAGCCTTGTCCAAATATGATGCCACCAAACAAAAGAGGAAGTTCTCTTCTTTTTTTAAGTCCTTGGTGATCGAACTGGACAAAGACCTGTATGGGCCAGATAACCATCTGGTGGAAGTGAGTAGTTCTGTCCTCTAGGCTTTGCTTTGACTTTATGACTGGAGGATGATGGACTTGGGAGCCAATCATTAACGTCTAGGGAAAGGGGAAGGTATGAATAAAGGGTTACCCCAGGTGTACAATTCCTCCGACGCAGTTTGCACGTTGGCCTCCAGGTGGCACTAGCTGTTCAGTTCTGGTACTGTTTGGACCCAAGAGCTTTTGCAGTCTGACTTGTCCCACCTTTTAAATTTTACTATCTTGGTTGCTGCCCCCACTTTCAAGGGAAATTCTGATGGAGGCCTCTTATACATGCCAAGCCATCTCTGCATCTTGCTTATTAAAAATGGTGAGATGTAGTTATCCACACACCATTCAACTTTTTTCCTGGTAACAAGTGCTGTGATTAAGGGGGTTAACTAATAGGGTTCTAGTCCTTGCCAAGGCTACTTTTACAGATCTGGGACTTGCTTTTGGTCCCTGCTCTGTTTAGATTCACATTCCAAATCATCAAAAATTCTTTATTGTAATGCCTCATTACATAGTGTTCTGAAGACTATGTTAGCAACAGTGTTCTTTGGGATATAGTCAAAACCTGAATGAGACAGTCCAGCGCTCCAAGTGAACTTAACCTGCTCCTTTCTTTGTCAGTGTAGCTGTAGCCCCTTAACCTCAACCACTAAGAGACATGGGAAGGTCTTTACCATCTAATAAGGGAAGTAAGTCATAGAATCAATAGAAATTTGTAAATATATTTAACTTTATATTAGTAGAGCATAGTGGCTAAGAATGTGGACTGTAGAATCTGACACACCAGAGCTCAGATAGCAGCTCCACCACTTATTGGCTGTTGACCTTAGGCAGCTTACTTCACTCTTCTAAGCATCAGTTTTCTCATCTGTAGAATAGGTTTAATCATGCCTATCTCGTATGGATGTTGTGGGGATTAAATGTGATAATCCAAGTAAATGTCTTAGAATACTCTTGCACATAGTAAGTACCCAATAGATGATAGCTACGTTATTTTACTGTACACATGTATATTATCCATTTTTGTGGATAAAATTATTACTGAAAGTTCAGGCTAATTTAAATGTGACCCTGAGCGGTCATAATTAAAAGGTCAATCTACTTATAGACAGGAATCCCAAAGTCATATGCAGTTTTTTAAAATGTCTCATGCTGTTGCTCTTCTCCAATAGCTTCAGTAATCAAAGTTGAATATTCAGTCATTACAGAAGCTCTTCCCTCCCACCCCAGCTCTTCCTCTGGGAGAGCACCCCCTGACATCTTCCTCTCTGTAGTGGCACAGGACCGCCACTACCCAGGAGACAGATGGCTTCCAGGTGAAGCGGCCAGGAGACGTGAATGTACGGTGTACTGTCCTGCTGATGCTGGATTACCAGGTATTCTGTGCTGATGTGAGGGGGTCCAGCTTTCACAGCCACATCCCATCAGCAGTCTGACATTTAAATTTTATTTATTTATTTATTTATTTTGGCTGTGTTGGGTCTTCATTTCTGTGCGAGGGCTTTCTCTAGTTGTGGCAAGCGGGGGCCACTCTTCATCGCGGTGCGTGGGCCTCTCAACTGTCGCGGCCTCTCTTGTCGCGGAGCACAGGCTCCAGACGGGCAGGCTCAGAAGTTGTGGCTCACAGGCCCAGCCGCTCCGCGGCATGTGGGATCCTCCCAGACCAGGGCTCGAACCCGCGTCCCCTGCACTGGCAGGCAGATTCTCAACCATTGCGCCACCAGGGAAGCCCAGCAATCTGACATTTAAAGGTTTAAGTCTAGTTGTGGGTAATTTGCCGCCAGACTGTTACCTCCCTAAATATAGGGATAGGGTCTTAGTCATTTCTGAGTTCCTGTTAGTGTTTTTCTGCCCCAGGGAAAGCACCGCATTAATGCCTGTTGAATGGCTTGAATGTATGGCGATGCCAAGCACCTCATGATGCACACAGACTCAGCTCATTAGCTTCATCTTTATACTCTTTGGTTCTCTATAGCCTCCTCAGTTTAAATTAGACCCTCGTCTGGCTCGGCTGCTGGGCATCCACACCCAGACCCGTCCAGTGATCATTCAAGCACTGTGGCAATATATTAAGACGCATAAGCTCCAGGACCCACATGAGCGGGAGTTTGTCATCTGTGACAAGTACCTCCAGCAGGTAAGAAAAGGACCCATTCTTTTGCTCAAGTCCACTGGAGCACTAATTGTGCTCTTAGCTGCTTCTCCTCTTTTCCACAGATCTTTGAGTCTCAACGTATGAAGTTTTCAGAGATCCCGCAACGGCTCCACGCCTTGCTTATGCCACCAGAGCCCATCATCATTAATCATGTCATCAGGTAGGCATGTGTGTGCAAGGCAGTGGTGTGCTGGAGCTGGCTTGCACCAGCTGCACAAGTCAGTTCTCAAAATTTCCAGGGATTTTTCAAGCAGGTTGTTAAACACAGTCGTTATTTAAGGTTAAATTATACAAACTTGCAATTAAATACATTATATTAAAAATAAGGGTAATATATACTCAAAAGTTCATCATCTCTGAATTATTATATTAGTTTACTGGTGTTTGTGTTTTTGAGGTTACTTCTGTCTATTGTGTCTGTATGGTGGAAATACTACCTAATGATGTGTTACTGCACATCCCTTCCCAGCTCCTTGATCAGTGATACAATGTTGACATCTTGAAATCAATCATGTCCAGAATATTTAAAACACAAAAATCAGCAAATGCTACAAGTCAGGGCTTTTTGTTCTTCTTCTTCTTCTTCTCTTTTGGAGAATCAGTTGTTAGACATTTACCAGCTCATCACTGATGAGCTACTATCTTTTCTCTGGGTGGTAGGACATTCCAAACTGAGACTCCCAACTCCATTACCTCCATCTGCTTTTCTGTTCAGAAGATGGATGAGCAAGGCATCTCTAGGCAGATATGGAGTGAAGGAAGGCAATCTCTCCTCAAAGCAGCATGTCTTCTGGCTGGATGTAGTCTTTGCCTTCTTTTCCTTATTCCATATTAATTAGCCTTCCTTTCATTAGACCCTGAACCATCATCACTCAGCCAGTAGTAACTCCTACAACCTATACACTGGGTCAGTAGAAGCTAGTTTGTCCTGTATTCATGGACTTAAAGTTAGTCCACTTTTTATTTTGCGTGGTATGTGTTTTATTTGAATTAATTTTCAGGGTCAATTTTAGTTTAATACGGGGAAAGATACAGAAGATACTGTAGCGATGGTCTCCTTGTGGGGAGGGAGAAACTTACTTTTCATTGGATATCTTTTGTAACATTTGAATTTTTACCATTGAGTTTTTTTTTTTTTTAATTAACTCTGTTGAGGTTTATATGCAATATATTGCACCCACTTAAAGTAAAATTTGATGATTTTTGGCAAATGTATACATCCTGTAGTTATCCCCACAAGGAACGTACAGAACATTTCCATCACACCGAAGAGGTCTCTTGTGCCTGCCCTTTTGCAGTCAGCTCCTTGCCCTTCAGTCTTAGACCATCTTTTTGACCCTGTGTAATTAGGTCTTAGGGGACATGCCCTTTACCAGGCCCCTTTGGTTTCCTCCCCAGTGTTGACCCGAATGATCAGAAAAAGACAGCTTGTTATGACATTGATGTGGAAGTGGATGATACCTTGAAGACCCAGATGAATTCTTTTCTGCTGTCTACTGCCAGCCAGCAGGAGATTGCTACTCTAGACAACAAGGTAGGGACCATGCCCTGGATAGTTGGGTGCCACCAGCCCTCTATCACAGCTTCTTGGCTTTTGATTCTTGATATTCATTCAAAATGTACTGCCACCCAGTAAATGCTAGGCACTCTGTTTGGTGCTGGTTGGAGCCAGACACACATGAGTTCTGATTCTTGGCTATACCTCTTAATAGTTTTGAGCCTCAGTTTCTGATCTGCGAAATAGAGACCATAATACATATTTTTATAAGGTTGTTATGAAGATTAAATGAGACAGTGTATGTAAAGACATGACATCGTATCTGGCACATAAAAACAAATGGCAACTGCTGCTCCTGTTGTTATTATCGATACCATTATCAGACATAGTCCATGCAGGTAAAGCCAGAAAGGCTCTGGGAACACAAAGGAGAACAGGGAGGCCTTCCTGGAAGAGCTGATGCCCCAACTAAATCTTGAAAGACGACATGGGAGTCAACGAAAGGGGAGAAAGGAGGATGGTGCTTAGGGGCTTGGGGGGCAGAGGCCATTCCAGAAAGAGGGAGCAGGGTATATGAAGGCCCAAAGATGAGCAGAGAGCCTGGCATGTTCAAGAAGTACAAGCTGCTTACTGTGTTAGATAAAGCTCGGGGTGCTGGGGAAAAGAAACTGGATAGGGAAGCAGGATCCTAGTCATGAAGCAGCTTTGCAGGGAAAACTGGCTTATACTTTGTCCTGAAAACTGGAGGGCCTGGTGCTGTTTGCATTTAGAATGATCACTGGCAGGATGGTGGGTAGTGAATTGTAATGGGGGCAGACGTGGAGGAAGGAAGCCCAGTTAAGTGGCTGGTGCAGTGATGCATGTGAGATGTGTCGAGGGCCTAAACTTACGGTCCTGACAGTGGGATGGAAATGAGTAGGTAGATTTGGAAGGTGTTAAGGTGAAATTGCAGGGATTTGGACACTGGATGGAGACGGTGGGGTGAGGTGTGAGGGAGAAGAGGCATTATGATGACCCTCAGGTTTTCAGCTGGGGTGTACAGTTGTAGTTATTCAGATTGGGAACAGGAGAAGAAGCAGGTATTAGGGAAAGGTAGTGAATTTCGTTTCGGAGAGTTTAAGGTGCCTTGAGATGTCAAGCAGGTGGATTGGTTGGAGTTTGGAAAATGGATTCTGGCCTGCAGACTGGGGACTCATCACCTTGTCAGTGGTACTGGAAGACATACAAGTAGATGAAATCACCAGGAAGAGTAGAGAGAAGGAGAAGAGGACAAAGACCAAAACCCACGGACCACAGCTTTTGAGACAGCTCTCTGTACCACTTCTTTTCTACCTGAGAGTGTTTCAGGACCCATTTGTGCTGTGGATTAAATATTTACCATATAGTGTCATCCACAGTGGACATTGTGGAGACTAAAAGGAAAACGTCCCTCACGTGGGGTGTATAGAGATACGGTGCACATCACCTGCCAGGCGGATGCCGAGCGCCGGAGCAGGTAGGGCAGCAGTGCCATTTCTGGGCCACACTCTGTTCTTAGGTTGGGAGCTGCACAAGAAGTCACACACTGCCTGCCATTTAACTTTGCATTTCCCCAGTGTGAAAATGTTATGAGCTTCCTTCTTCCTTTCAGATCCATGAGACAATAGAAACTATCAATCAGCTGAAGACCCAGCGAGAGTTCATGCTGAGCTTTGCCAGAGACCCTCAGGGTTTCATCAATGACTGGCTTCAGTCCCAGTGCCGGGACCTCAAGGTAAAGAACCTGGGACAGGTGCAGAGACTTAGATCCATGAGGCATACATTTGCTCCGTTTCCGTAGCATGAGATAGAGAGCCGGAGGGCGGGGAGTGAGGGACCAGACTTTCTTTAGTGTGTTCCAGGGCCCATTTTACGATTAAGTAGGGAAATGGAGGTGGAACCATCAAGTGTTTATCTAGTACTTACTATGTGCTGTCACTGTGCACCGTATTGTAGGCGATACAGAGTGGAAAACTTGATCTCTTTCAAAGTAGCACACATTCTGTTCGGAGAAACCATGTTACTGTGATTTAAAAAGTAGTAAATCATGTAAGACGTTATTGGAACTCACCAGTACCAAAAAGGTAATACAAAGGAGAAGAGAGATTGATGAGGCTAGAATAGCTGGGGAAGGCTTCATGGAGAATTCGGGATTTGAGTTATATCCCAGAGAGGGGAGCACCATAAGCTCAGGCAGGAAGGTAGGAAAGAGCACAGAATGTGTGAGATGTGTCCTCAGTTCTCACCTATCCTGTGGTGATTGACTGCAGTTAGCCCGAGAAGAGGAGCAAGGGACGGGGTGCCTGAAAGGATCCCTGAACAAGGCAATGACTTGTTGACAGCAGAGGCGACTTTGGGTGTTGTTTTAGTGGTTTGCTAGGGCCACCGTAGTAAAGTACCACAAACTGAGTGGCTTAAACAAGGGAAACTGTACTGTCTCATGGTTCTGGAGGCTAGAGTCTGAAATCAAGGTATCAGCAGGGTTTGGTTCCTTCTGAGGGCTGGGAGGGAGAGTCTGTTCCAGGCCTCTCTCCTAGCTTGTGGTAGCCTCAGGCATTCCTTTGTTTGCAGATGGTGTTCTCCATGTGTCTTCATATCATCTTTCCTCTGTGCATGTCTGTCTCCGTGTCTAAGTTTCCCCTTTTATAAGGACACCAATCATATTGGATTAGGCCCACCCTAATGACCTTATCTTAGCTTGATCATCTGCAGAGACCCTATTCCCAGATAAGGTCACATTCACAGGTACTGGGAGGGTTAGGATTTCAACATCTTTTAGGGGATACAATTCAATCCATAACAGATGACAAGGAAGGAAACAAGTCTCTTCTGTGTCTTCCCCCTCCCATCTCCCTCAGACCATGACTGATGTGGTGGGTAACCCAGAGGAAGAGCGTCGAGCTGAGTTCTACTTCCAGCCTTGGGCACAGGAGGCCGTGTGCCGATACTTCTACTCCAAGGTAGGCACCTGGGGTGCACAGGAGAAACTGACAAAAGGCAAGGGGTCTGCACCCTTGATGGGGGTCAGTGGTGTTAGGCACCAACTTCTGGTTTGTCTCATCTTCCACTCCCTCCACTATTTTCTCCTTAGGTGCAGCAGAGACGACAAGAATTAGAGCAAGCCCTGGGAATCCGAAATACATAGGGCTTCTCCCACAGCCCTGATTTGGCTGCACCGATTTCTTTATTTGGGCCCTGTGCTGCCTGCCTCATAGCACCTGCCTTGGTCTTGCTTGGGGCCTTCCAGGGGATGCTGTTCGTTCTAGGACAACACCAGAATGAAGAGGGTCTCACATGATACCTGTTAACCCTTTTCTCCCACCCCATCCCTTCCTACCCCCCAGTTTCCCTTTGCCCCACAAAGTTCCCATGTGCCTGTACCCTCCCCTGGTCTGCATAGGACCTCTAGATAGTATTAGAGAGAGAACCCGTAGAGGTAATCAGTGCATTGAATGGATTGGGCCTAAGGCCAAGTGGTCTTCAAGGGGACCAGCTACACTGATCCTGCCCTTCAGAGACCCAGGAGTTGGGAGCTTCAGCCCCTTCTCCGAGACTCAGGCCTGGGGGCACTCTATAAGCTAGTTGATCTTGGCTTTCCTGATAACGGAATCCAGTTTCCTTCCTTCCCTCCACAGGTTTGGAGCAAACTGTCCCTTCACTTGTTGCCCTCTAGCACTAAAGGAATCCTGGTTCTTGGGCTCCACTGAGCCCCAGGTCAGTCCGCAGCCCTCTGGATTGGCCTGCTGTCTCGTGCTTCTCTTACTCCCTTGTACGGGGTCCACATCAGTGTTGGAGCTTGTTCTCTTAGTATTGCTCCCTCTCACCACACTCCCTGCAGCTGCTTTTTAGGATTCCCTCGTACCTGTCCTAACCCAGGGCATTTGAGTGGGGGAATCTTGCCTTTCCCTGTCAGAGCCCCAGGGCCCCTCACCTAGGGTACTGTCATTGCCAGCAGAGGCTGTTCCTTCCTGCTGTTGCTTGGAGGTGTGACTCATTCATTCATTCCACCCTGCCTCCCCCATCCTTTCATGGAGAAACAGGCCTAAAATCAAACGGGTAAAAGCCCTGGGCCATCCCTGACTTCCTGTCCCTTGTCTGCCCAGTTGACACCCACTGGTGACTTCTAGGGCACTGAGGAGTGAAAGCACCTAGGGCTGGAGAATAGCTCTGAGTTGGGTTTGTGACTCTTCCCTCTCCCTGCCTCACAGGATTGTGACTCCCCAGCCCCTGCCCTCAAAAGCTTCAGACCCCTCAGGTAGCAGCAGGACCTTGTGATCTTGGCCCCTTGCAACTGAGATGGTTTTGCATCTTTCCAGGAGAGCCTCAAATTCTTCTTCCAGGTTGTATCGCCCCTGAGTTAGCATATCCCAGGCTCGCAGACTCAACACAGCAGGGTGGGAGACAGCTGGGCACAGAGGGGGAATTCCGTTCAGCATGGGCTCTAAACCCACAGAACTGACAAAGCCCCTGCTTCCCCACCCCCTCCTCAGGCTTCTGCGAGCACATCCCCCAGCCCTGTATCCCTGACTGTTCCACACTGAGGACAGCAGAACTTTTCTCCCCGTCTTCCCCTTCCTGTCATTATCCCACTCCTCCCTTGAAAGGTTCTCCCCAGAGTGACACTGGACAGACAACCTCTGTCCCTGGGGCTGGAACCATGAGAAGGAAGCTCAGCACTCCTACACAGTGTCCCTGAAGATAACTGTTTTTATTAACTGAATTATTATGTTTTTTTCATGGACCAAAATTTTTTTTGTACTGTCCCCTTATCGATGTCACCCAGTTTTAATAAAAGAATCTTCTGAAGGATGGGTCCCCCTACCTACTGATGGAGAGCTCTTCCCTGAGCTTTCTTCTTCGATACCATTAGCCATGCTCATGGTGTTTGTTCCTTTTATTTGACAGATATTTATTGAGCACCTGCTGTGTGCCAGCTGTGGTTCTAGGCACTGGGGATATGGTGAAAAACAAGATTTCTACCCTGGGGACCTCAGGTTCTCACCTTGGAGCTTGTTCTGTCAGCCCCAGTGGTCCAAGCAGGCCAGGTGCTGGTTGGGATTAGTGGCTTCATCACTGGATCTGAGAGTCCTGTCCACAGTTCCCGTTAAGGAAGGCTCTAACAAGACAGTGGCACTGCCATTCTCTCCCTTGTCCTTCTAAACTCCCCAGGGCACCTGCTGGCTCGAGTGTGCTATCCTTGGGTACCTGTGGTCCCTTACACTTGATGAACTTGAACCTCCTCTAGAATTCTCAGGGCTCCTGTCTTCATACGGGCCAGCGCTATATGAGGACTGAAGACGTTTGTGGTTTGTGTGCCTGCCATTCTTTAAGGTTCCACTTTCTCCACCCTGAGTAAGATTTTAGTTCCTAAGACTGGCGTGGAAGTGCTGCGCTGCCATCCTCATACTATGGACAACCAAGCCTTCACTGGTAGAGTTGAGAAGACTTTGCTCAGGATTGGGTCCCATTAGCAGAAGCATGAAATTCTGCTGCAGTTTCCATCATATGCCTGCTTCCCACCTGGTGGCTCTTTACTTTCCTCCTTTGTGCCATTATCTAGCTTGGTTCTACTCAAGAAGGGGGTTTAGAACACAGGGTGAAGGCAACTACATTCCAAAGTTGTAGTTAAAAAATTAACTTTTGCCTCCATGCATGTGAACACTCAAGTATTGCGTATATGCAGTCAAACCCACCAAGGATACAACCACTATTCCCAGTCTGGAATGTGGGAGTTTATCAGACTTGAGTAGGGAAAGCAGAAGAAGAGTGTGTGTGGGTGATGATAACTTGGGAGTGGAAAAAATTGATGTCAAGGACATTGAAATGGCATCTGTTTTCACCCCGGCTAATTACATGTGTAATGAATGGCTGATGAACCATTATTAATTTCAAGCAAATCTGCAGTTTGCTCTTGGGAAAAGAGCTCTAGTGGTACAGATAATTGGCCTGTGACAGGCCAATTCTGAATCTCTGCACACTCTTTATTCCTATATAAATGAACAAATTCTTTGTCTCCATACTACTTAAAATGATCGTAGGGACAAAAAGATGGAAGCATTTAGGCAAAAACAAGAGGTTATTTTATGCATAAACATCCATTCTTTGGGGTTCTCATCCTGTGTGCCAGGGACAGAAGCATTCTTTCTCTTCCATCACCCATAATCAGTGCTCCCAGCTGGCAGCCTGGCACTGGTGCCTTTGTCGCAGTGCCAGTGCAATAACAGTGATCTGTGGGCGGCTGGCTCTGTAGTAGGCATAATTTTGTTCCAAAGAGAAACAATCAACTGCAGATTTCACGTATGTCCCCCTAAGGGAACTCCCTGGCCATGGGAGTAGAGTATGGTGGGCTTCTTCCCAGGCAGTCCGTAGAACTTAGGAAATCATTTCTCCCCAGTCTTGACCTCAGGGCCACTTACCCTTACCCAGTGATTGCACACAGACTCCCCTCTGGCCCAGTGCTTATCACTGTTTGCAGCCAGCAGCAGCCGAGGGGGATGGAAACACCCACTCAGCAGTCGGCCAGGCCAGGAAGTCAGCACGTGAGCACACAGTGCTGTCTGCCTTCTAGGCCAAGGTGCACAGACAGCTGGAGTGTAGGGGGCCTTTGCCCCACTCTCCACATCAGCCTAGAAACTAGAGTTCCCCTTCGTAGTTAAACAGATTGCTGTGGGCGATGCAGAGCCCCGAACTGCGCCGTGTGTCCCTTCCATCTTCCGTCCGCCCAGAAGCACACACCCCACTTGCTCTTGATCACAGCATCTGAGACCACAAAGCTCTACAGAGGTCACAACTGCCCCAGGTCCTGCCTCCCTTCCCCTTTCTGGCTTCTGCAAACTAGCCACTAACCTGAAGGAGCCCCTAGTGTGGGGTTAGCCTGGAAACCCAAGAAAGACGTGAAGGAAGCTCAATACCTCTCAAGAACAGTGAACACTTGGGCTGCCTTCTTTTCTCTCCTATCCTCCTCCTCCTCAAGCCCAGAGTCTGCACAAGACTTGTGGGCCACTTGGCATCAGAGCCTACAACTTTGGCCTTTCCTACCCCCCTTCCTGGGAAACATTCAGGTGAGGAGAGGCCCACTGGTGTGCTTTGTTTCTTGGGCCCATGGGTTCTTCTTATCCTTGGGCTGGGTTGCCCCCAGAGCAGGCCCTTACCTCTTATGTGCTCTTATTTAAAGGGGCCACACCCACCCACCTCACTCGCCCACAGCCCTGCAGTGGGGCTAGCGTGGGGCAACACGTGACCCGTCACCGCCAGAGGATGAACCCGTAGAGCAGCTTTCTGGATCCTGGGGGGACAAGTGGGGCGGTTCCTACCTTGGAAAAGAAGGCATGCCTGTATCTGCTGCTGGGACTGAATACAATTTATTCCAGTGCTAGGGGACGGGAGTCGGGGGGACCGGGCACTCGCTCCTTTTCTGGGCCTGGTCTTGGCAGACCTTAAAATGAGACCATTGCGGGGAGGGAGGGGGTGAGGACCTGGGCTGGGGCCGAGGGAAGCAGCGTGCCAGCACCGTCAGCGGGCAAACCTAAGAGGAAAAGCGGGCCTGGTCTCGGCCCCATTCCTGTTCTCCACCTGTCTCTACCCTTTTCTTCCCTTTCCCTGACCCTGCCAGACTCTGTCTCCCTGGGTGCCCGCCTCCCCTCCCCTGGAGGGCGGGGCTTGGCTGCACCCACGTGTGTTGGAGTTCTATGCTCCCAGCCGGCAGAGGAGCTGGGGACAGTGGCACCCAGCTGGTGGCTCAGGCAGCGAAGCGGCACCATGGCCGGCAAGAAAGTCTGCATTGTAGGCTCTGGTAACTGGTAAGTGGCTCTGTCAAGGAGTATTGGGGTGGGGGAAGGGGAGGCTCCCTCAAGTATACAGGAGGTTAGGGAGGGAGGTTTGGTGGGCAGGAGGCAGCCGGTGGGTAGGAAATGTGTCCAGCTCCTGGCCCACCCCTGTTGCTGTCTTCTGTGCCTACCCCGACAGGACAAGACAATGCCCAGACCGCTCCTGGCCCTTGCCTCTCGGGCAGCAGCACCTGTTCGCCACGGGAAGGGAGCCTCCAGAGTGCTCCCTACCTGAAAGGCTGCCTGGGTTGGGGTGGCGGGGGGGAGATCAGAAGGCTGGCCCCCTTCTCCAGCAGCAAAGTGTGAGGGAAAGGAAACTGAGTCTCCTTTCTACTGCTAGGTCAGGAGAGACGCAGCGTCACGGGGAGGGGGTGACAAGGAAGGTGGCAAGTAAATAATCCAGTGGTTTCTGTGACATCCTGAGGTGGAGCACTGTGCCCTCCCATGCCACCCTTCCTCTCTCACGCCCCTGCTCCTCCACTTTCTGTGCTCCCCCTCCTGCCAGGGGCTCGGCCATCGCCAAGATTGTGGGTGGCAATGCAGCTCAGCTGGCACGCTTTGACCCACGGGTGACCATGTGGGTGTTTGAGGAAGACGTCGGGGGCAAAAAGCTGACAGAGGTCATCAACACGCAGCATGAGAATGTCAAATACCTGCCAGGGCACAAGTTGCCCCCCAATGTGGTGAGCCCCAACACCCCGTAGGAAGGGAGAGGGAAGTGGAGGGGGTGCTTCCTGCTGGGAGGGGGCCACTTCACGTGCCACCTGTACTTGGGAAGCATCTCAGGAGGGCTACTCCAGGCACAGGGCGTCCCTGGGCACAGCCCCCAAAATGCTCCCCTGAGCACTTCCTGGGACTGAGGAGAACCTGAATTTATCCCCCTGCATCTCCACCCCACCCCATGGGCTCCCAGGCAGGAAAGGGACGGGGAGAGGATGAGGAAGTTGGTCTCTGTGGCAACCAAAGATAGGTTCTCTGGCCCCCAGACTTGGGGTCTGGGTAGTGCCTGCCTCAGGCTCTAACCCTGTTACTCATTCACTGGGTTATTAGTAGATGTGGAGACTGCTCCTTGGACTTAAGGTCTTTGGTCAGATCCATGTGGCTTACTCCTCCCCACCTGGAAAGGGGGAGCAGGAAAGACAGCAGAAAGACTGGGGCTCTCCCTTCCCAGTTGGGAGCCCTAAGGAGCAGGGTGATGAAATCTTACTTGGCCTCTTCCTCCTGCCAAGCCCAGACCTCCTTTGGCCTCCCTCACTGTCCCACAGCCAAGGGCTAGGAGAGTGCTGAGAGGAGGTTTCCAGGAGTCCTCAAGAGCCCAGGACAGCTGGGACCTAGAGGGAATGATGGCTAGACGGAAGGAATAGAAGTGTCTTGTTCCTCCAGGTTCAGCCCTTCCAGATTCAACCCCCAAATTGCCCTTCCTTCTTCCCCACCAGCCTCACCCTGTCTCCTAGATCTCCTGCATGGGGCTCCACAGGGGCTAGAAGAAGTCTGTCAGGCCCATGAACACTGGTCACCCCCACAGGTGGCTGTCCCAGATGTGGTCCAGGCTGCAGTGGATGCTGACATCCTGATCTTCGTGGTACCCCATCAGTTCATCGGCAAGATCTGTGATCAGCTCAAGGGCCACCTGAAGGCAGACGCCATTGGCATATCTCTTATTAAGGTGCCAGGGACACCCTCCTCTGGTTGGGGGTGCAGCTAACTGCTTTGGGGCTCAGGGTGGGTGAAGTGCGACAAACAGAAAACAGCAGAAGTAGGCCAGGAGTTTTCTGAAGAGAGGAGCTGGCTCTGGGGAGGCTTGAGAAACAGCTGCGGGGGGGCCACTGGGAAGGGGAGGTTGGTTGGGGAGTAGATAAGAGATCGGTTTGGAGGCAGATGTCTTGGGGAGTTTAGGAGGTGTACAAGGGATGCCTAGGGGATACAAGAAGTGGGCTGGTTTGAGGAGTTGAGAAGGGAAGCTGGTCTGGAGCAGTGGCTGGGATGGAAGTTGGTTGGGGGTACTCAGGAGTGGGCTGTTTAGGGATGTGGAGGGGATACGTTACCTTGGAGAAGTAGGTTGTGGAAGGAGAGTTTTCAGACGGATTTGTTTTCACATGTTAACTGCTCTCCTCACAGCTAGCTTTGGCTGCACTGGAATAGGGGAGGACCTTTGGGGAGGGACACTGGTGAACAGTGAATTCGGAATGGGCAGGATTTCTAGGTGGGAAGCCCTCAGGTGGGGATAAAAGGCACCTGGCCTGAGCTCCATCCTGTGCCCAGGGGGTAGACGAGGGCCCCAACGGGCTGAAGCTCATCTCTGAAGTGATTGGGGAGCACCTTGGCATCCCCATGAGCGTGCTGATGGGGGCCAACATTGCCAGCGAGGTGGCTGATGAGAAGTTCTGTGAGACAACCATTGGTGAGACCCCACCACCCACATAGATAATGCAACTCCAGTTACATCGCCTCCCCAGGCTATATTCCCCACCCACTTAGCCACCTTCTCCCCATAAGGCAGGTGAAGGAAGAAGATCCCAGCATCAAAGGTGAGGGGAGTTGGGGCGCCCCTACGGAAAGAGCTATAGGTCCTGCTTCGGGCAGTTGTGGGAAGAAGAGTCAAGAGTCGCTTCTTAAAGCCTTATCCCCTCTGTACTTTAGGCTGCAAGGACCTGGCCCAGGGACAGCTTCTGAAAGAGCTGATGCAGACACCCAATTTCCGCATCACGGTGGTGCAAGAGGTGGACACAGTAGAGATCTGTGGGGCCTTAAAGGTGAGAGGGCTGCAGAGGCAGCCATGGGGTGGGGAGAAGGCCCTGAAAGAGGGCCTGGCTTAGCTGTACAAGGCTGCTGGGACTCCAGGCACTCACTGCCCTTCCCCACCAAGTCTCATACACATGGGAAGAATTGCAGAAGCAAGGCCAGGATCGCTCAGGTCTGCCGATTACTTACCATCAGACATTGGGCTTCCTTCTTCCTTTCCCCTATAGCCCCTTGTGGGACATCCCTGTCCCTGGCTCCAAAGGTTGGTCCAGGTGGAAGAGGAGATGCCCTGGGGGAGCACTCAGGCTAATGGGAGATAAGATGTCCAGGACATGCAGATGGACTGATGGCCAGAACTCTGGATCCTGGACAGACCTATGGATGGATATTGGGGGCATAGAACAAAATAGCCGTGGTTGGGAGGGCCAGGTAGAAGACTGGTTTTCAGGCAAAGTCCTCAAGGATGGAGTATAGGGCAGGGTTGGGGAGCCAGAAAGCACAAGCCCAGGCTAAAAGAAGGGAGTGCAGCAAGTGGGAAAACCAAGAGGTGAAAATAGTTGAGGAGCCCACCCACCTTCCTTCACTTATTCAGTGGGCGTGTCATGGCTGATGGAAGGAGCATGAGGCAGGTGCTGAAGGCTCCAAGTGGGGCCTGCGGGAGGGGATCCTTTCTCACCCGTGACTTCACTCTTCAAAGAATATAGTGGCCGTGGGGGCTGGCTTCTGTGATGGGCTGGGCTTTGGTGACAACACCAAGGCGGCCGTGATCCGACTGGGGCTCATGGAGATGATCGCCTTCACCAAGCTCTTCTGCAGTGGCCCTGTGTCCTCTGCCACCTTCTTGGAGAGCTGCGGTGTTGCTGATCTCATCACTACCTGCTACGGAGGGCGGAACCGCAAGGTGGCCGAGGCCTTCGTCCGCACAGGAAAGGTGGGCCCTGGGGAGAATAAAGAATGGAGGGTGGGCCCTGTAGGTTTTAAGGCAGAGGAACGTGGCTTGAGGCATCTCTTGAACACAAACATTAAGATTGTTGGGAACATTCCCAGCCTTTCTTTCCTCTTAAGACCCACCTCCTCCCACAGTCCCAGACTCTCTGTCTCACACTGACAACCCTCCTCTCCCATTTCCATCTGCCTGTCCTGTTTTCTTCACAGTCCATTGAGCAGCTGGAAAAAGAGATGCTGAATGGGCAGAAGCTGCAGGGGCCCCAGACAGCCCGGGAGCTACACAGCATCCTCCAGCACAAGGGCCTGCTGGACAAGTAAGTGTCTGCCCCAGCCCCACTGATGGAGGGAACCACCGTCAGAAGTGCTCTCCCCATTCATCATCTTCCTGAACCCTCCTCAGTCTGTGAAGTGGGCAGAGAGGGAAATGTTCTCTTATGTTTACAGACAGAGCCTAGAGCTTGGCGAGGGTCTGGTGTGCCCGCTGTCCCCCAGCTCGTTCATTGTCTTTGAATTCTTTCCAGTCTAGTGCTCTTTATACCACATTGCTTGGACCCCTCTGCGTGGCCTCTCTCTGTCCTTTCCTCCTTGTCCTCTGCTATGGGGGTGGGCAGGAATAAGCTCCTCTGACTGTTTTGCCTCTTTGTCCGTCACCCTCAGTCTAAGCTGCTCCCCCAAGGCCAACCCTTTTGTTCTGTGAATCCTGTCCTGGGTGCTGAGGTGTGAGGAAAAGGAAAGTCTCTGCTTCTAGATGCTCCTTTTCAGGGAGCACAAGACAGTGGGGGTGATGGGCTGATCAGAGCAGAACTCTGTTGATCTGAGAAAGAATCCTAGAGCAAGAGAGTATGAAACAGGCTCAGAAGATCAGCTCACGGCTGGTCAGGGTAAAGCCTCCTGGTAAAGGGAGCAGGCTGGGCAACAGGTTGGGAAGAAGGAAACTGGCATTTATTGAGCACCTTCACATAATTCATAATCACTTCTTCACTACTTTGTTAAATTGACCCCGTTTTACAGCTGATGATACTGAGGCTTGCCTAATTGGAACAAAAAGTTCATGCCAGGGAATCACGTAGGCACAAGTTCAATATGATAGGGAGCAGGGCAATAAAAACCTGACCCTAAAACCCAGGGCTAGGAAATACAAATTCTCAGCGATTGGAAATTGAGAGCCAGAGTCTGCCTGAGCTCGAAGGCGGGAGAGTAGGGAGTGGAGGGTTAGGGGGTTTGCCTGGAGGCCAAGCTGGTTCTGTCCTTTTCCATTCTAGGTTCCCTCTGTTCATGGCTGTGTACAAGGTATGCTACGAGAACCAGCCAGTAGGTGAATTCATCCGCTGCCTGCAGAATCATCCAGAACATATGTGAGCAGGGCTGGGGCCCAAGCCAGGCAGCCTCTTTACCCCAGCAGAGACAGGCAGAAGCTTGGGGTGCCTGGCCACCACGATCTCTGGGACTCCCCACACAGCAGCGTCTTCTCAGCTTTTCACTGGAGGACAGACAGGTGCCTGTGGGCCTGGCCACCTGCCTGGAGATCCTGAAGCACAAGCAGCCCACAGCCTCCTGCCACCTCATCGCACCAGAAATGGAGTTGCCTAGTCCCTCTCCATATGTGGGGCTTTCTCCCTGTCCTCTGGGAGGGGTAGAATCAGCCCCAGTGCTGCCTGCTTTGGGTATGTGGGGGGAGGAGGGGAGGGGAGGGAGGCAAGGCAAGGGCTGCTTACTGCTGCCTCACACAGACCAGGACTCCTGTCCCCAAGCCCAGTTAATGGCTAAAGAAGTACCTCAGCTGCAAGAGGGATGAGGCAAGGGCTGCAGGGAGGGGTCTGGGCTTTTGGGCTGACATAGACCTCTGCCAGCCCCACATGGCATCAATGGATCTCTGTTTGTTCGCAAAATACGACCCCCTTCTAGCTTCTCCTAGCAACATCTGCATCCTCAGAAACCTCTGGTCATCCCCTTTCCCCCTCCCCCAGGCTGCCTGGCACCAGAGTTGCTGCCACGCTGGCATCTCTGGCCATGGGGCTTGTCATTCTCTCTTGGGACTTCCCAGTTCCTAGTTCTTTGCCAGCTCCTCCCCACCATGTGTGACCTTTCCAAGCCTCTCTCACCCTCCCTTCCAGCACCGTCTCTGGGGAGCAGAACTTAATCTGCTGACAGAGCTACACCTCTTCATAGCAGGCTCAGATCACTCTACTCCCTGTGACCTTTGTAACTGCCCTGCCTCCCTTCTCAGGAGCTCTAGTGGGGGGAGGTGTCAGCTGGGTCCCTCCTGCTGCTATCTCCCCAGGACATCTTGGATCCACCCCTTACCTCCTAAACCCTGTCCCTAATTCTCAGCTACCCCCAGAGCAGCCAGGGCAGCTAATCAGTTCCTGTATCTGGAGACCAGGGGGCCAGAGAGTGGGTAAAGGAGGATGAGCAGGTCCCCATCTCTGTGGTCTGAATTCCAAGGCCGGCTCTCCTTTGTCACCTGAAGGCCTTCTCATGAGGTATTGACTACTTCAGCACCTCAGGAGCTGGGAAACTCGTGGAGGAGGAAAAAAATTCAAGCCTCCCTACCCGCTGAGGTGAGGGAAGAACAGGAAGGGGAGGAGGGAGAGGAGTGTGCCTTGCAGTGGCCTTGCTCCAGGATGGAATGGCAGCCGGAGAATGTCACAGGTCAGCAGCTTGGACCCCTGGCTATAAATAGAGGCCGAGGGCTCCTGTCACATCCAGCAGAGGGTCTCAGCTTCCTGCGTGGCAGCATCTGGCACGCTGTGGCTCTGGCCAGCATTATGTTAAGCCTCCCTTACTCCTGGACAAACCAGGAAGGCAGGCTCCTCTCAGCCCCTAGCCCTTGAGAAGTCAGTCTTACCGGTGAAGGGCAGAGCTGCCTGGATCAGGCAGCGAGAGTGAGGGGCACAGTCACCCCAGATCTGGCTGGGCCCAGGTTTGGGCGCAGACTGGATCCAGAGCTGCTTCCCCAGTAGGCCAAAGTCCGGGCAGAAAGGCAGCTCCCTTACCTAGGCTGCGGCTGCGACCCTCTTAGATAGTCAAAAACCTTTGCCTGCTTTTGCTTACTCCACAATTAACTGAATCTGAGGCTTTCGAACCAGGCCTACTTGTCTACCCAATAAAGCGTGGTTTTTGCAGAAACAAATTAGGGAAGGGCGGCGCTTAAGTGCATGTGGTAGTGCGCATGCAGTGGGGTGTATCACTGCATGTATATGTTTTCACTCATGCCGGAGGAAAAACGAAAAAAGGAAAAGAAATCCTTCCTCGATCATCTCAGCCACTCCCAGCCCCTTGCAGGGGTGCCCACGCAGTCCCCCTTCCCCCAAATGGCACCCCCTCCCAACCCCTTCCCGGCGCTTCTTTGGGGCTTTATCAAGCCGCCTGCAAGCGGGGAGGTCACATACGGGACAGAAACATTACGGAGATTCGACCCTCGCGCCCACTCCGTGGCCATGGCCAAACCTGCCGCAATCCTCGGCGGTCCAGGCCTCGCAGTGCGGGTCGGGTTCCTGAGCTCGGCTGAAGGCCGGCCCGGGCTAAGAGGGCAGCTCCAGGCTGTAGGGGGCGCGCAGCCCCCTCCAGTGGGCGGATTCCGAGAGAACCTACACAGCTACCGGAGACGTCACCGCGCCGCAGGCTGGGGATTGGCCGGCTCTCTTCTGTGGTGACTGAGTATCCTAAAAGTTCCGGTTCCAGAGTTTGGGTGGCCAAAGACCCTTTCTCAACGGAGAATGACTACAACCCCCAGAAACCAACGGGCCTCTCCGAGAGGAAGGCTCGTCTGAGGATGCGTAGTAAGGGCGGCTGACCCGGAAGCCGGATGTTCAAAGGCAGCAACCAGTCGGAGCTGCAGCCGGCGCGGGTTCTCGCCTCGGTGGGCGGGGCTATGCTGCGTCTGGCGCGTGTGGCCGTACCTCGCGTCGGGGGCGGAATCTTAGAGCTTTATCGGAGCGTGGGGGTGGGAGAAAGGGTGGCGTTCCGCACCAATAGCGCCTCAGCGTTCGCGGTTGTCCCTGGGCGGTATCCTCACTCGTCTGGACCCGGTTGCTTGCTTGCGGCTGTGCTAGGAGGTCGCGCAGGCAGGAGGCCTCGGTCGGAAGGGAGGGAGCGGTAGCATCCAGGTACGCCGTCTGCCAGGCCCGAGCCAGGGCCGCCTGTCCGCAGAGGCGCGCCCGCTCGGGCCGGCGTTTGCTTTCCTCATCCTCCCACACCCAGTCTTCGGGCTTCGGCGCCCTTGAGGTTACCGCGTACCCTGTGCCGCGATTTGCGCCGCTTCCAGCCCAGCAAGCTCCTTGCGGCCGTAGGTTCCTGTCACACCTTGACTGCCACCGCGCGTCTTGGCCCTCAACGCTCTGACTCCAGTAGCTCTGACCCTTCCTTGTCTTGTAGTCCGCTGCGCCCTGAAATGCAGCTTTCCCAGGCACCCTTCCTGCTTATCGATTAACTGGATCCCCTCCTTTGCTGCTTTCAATTCCTGGAATACTCTCCCCCTCCCTCTTCTCTACCGGTGTAAATCCTGCCCACCCTTCTGAAACGACAGCTGCCCCCCCCGTCCCCACCTTTATGCTAACTTTCCTTGAGCCTCTGCCTTGTCTCTGAACTCTCAAAACGCCTCTTCTCTTCTGGTCACCGGCGTCTTCCACTTCGTCTAACAGAATTTGGGGTGCATAGCTTATCCCCATCAGACCATAAGCTCCTTTGAGACAGAAGCCATATTCTCTGCAGCCTTTATAGCACGAGTAAATGGTAGATAAGTAAATCTAAGCTGAGGTGGATGGATCCACTTGAGGAAATGAGTTTTCCGGAGGAGAGACCTGAGCCTTGAGGTCCTCCCATGTTTAGGGGGCAGAAAAAGAGAAAAGAGCCACCATCTGAAAAGGTTTTTGCAAACTGCACCCCTATGTCATTTCCATTATGGTTCTTGTTTTCTTTTTCCTGTTTTTCTGAAACCTTCAGTCTAACCCCATAAAAGACCCAGCCTTGAGCTTTATTGAGAAAATGGATGTCCCTCAGATGAGAATGTTCTCCTGCTAACCTCAAAAGTTTTCTTCATTTCCAAGGTTAATCCTTCTTCCTGGGCTTCTAATTTCATCTTTTCCTGGGCCATCCTAGATTTTGTTCCATCCCATCCACCTCACTTTTATTCTCAGTTTAGCCACCAGTTTCTTCTTCTCGAAAACATATTCAAATCTCCTTATCAATAAGCAAAACAAAACTAGAATTTACTGGACCTTGTTACCTTTTCAGGCTGCTGCCCTGTCACTCCCGTTCCCTTAACCAGCAAATCACAAGAATATCAATTCTTATCTTTGGGGTGAGAGGGGGTTATGATCCTTCTAATAATCTGTTTTTCTGTGTCCTAGAAAAAATGCATAGACACATGAACCTCACGGGACAGGGTTCATGGGGCCTGCTGGGGCTCTGGCTAAGAATCCATGCTTTTTACTTAATGCCTGTTCCAATTTAGTGCATTAAATTGACTTCTGTCCTAGGTTTACCTGTGACCTGGTCACCTGTTCCCATCCAGTGATCCCATCTGACCAGTTTTCATGGCACTTAACTTTACAGTAGTGTTTCCCAATTTTTATTCTGGCCCAGTACACCCAAAGATACAGCATACCTCTGTCAGTGGTAGTGACTTGATAAAGCAGTGATTTTCAGCCACTGTTGTAGTTAAATGAAAATGCATCCCACATGTTTCTGGAATTTCCTACCTGTTTTCTTTCCGTAATTGTTTTCTTTCTTCAAACTGGCATTCCCTTGGCCTCTTTCTCTTGGGTTTTATCTCTGTTTTGGTGACACTTGTTATTTCCATATGTATCCATATGTAGCCTAGCCTCTCTCCTAGGATTTGTTCCACATTTGCATATCCATGTGCCTGACAGACATCATCACATGAATATTATAGAGCATCTTTCTTGTTTTTTTTGGGGGGGGGGCTGCGTTGGGTCTTCGTTGCTGCGCTTGGGCTTTCTCTAGTTGTGGAGAAGGGGGGCTACTCTTTGTTGCAGTATGCGGGCTTCTCATTGCGGTGGCTTCTCTTGTTGCGGAGCACGGGCTCTAGGCGCGTGGGGCTCAGTGGTTGTGGCTCGCGGGCTCTAGAGCGCAGGCTCAGTAGTTGTGGCGCACGGGCTTAGTTGCTCCGTGACGTGGGATCCCCCTGGACCAGGGATGGAACCCGTGTCCCCTGCGTTGGCAGGCGGATTCTTAACCACTGCGCCACCAGGGGGGAGTCCCTTTATTGAGCATCTTAACTTTAACATGTCCAGTTCATGATCTTCTTGACTGATGCTTACTGACACCACCATCCCCATACACACATAGTGACACACACTTGTTTTTTCTTTCTTCTATTAGCAGTATCCCACTCCATAAAGTTTCCTCAGTTGTTAACTTGGAGATATTTTCAGCTTTCCCCTAGCCCATTCAGTTAATAAGCCTTGTTCTACTTCTAGAATAACTTCTTCATCAGTCTTCTCTTTTTCCACTGCCCTGCCTTAGCTCAGGATCTGTGAAAAGTTTTTGTTAATTTGAAAATAGGAGAAATCTCAGGTTGGATTAGACAAGCGAGGAAAATGAGGTTCTAGAAAAATTTCATCTGTCAGTATATCTTCTGTCACTCTTCTAGGCAAGATGTACTATCCTGTTTCCAGCCTTCTTCCTCCAGCCCTGAGAAGAGGTGGTCCTATAACTGGATAGCATCTGGCCAGGGTAATGGGGGATAGGAAGAGAAAGAATAAGTGAGGGGGAGGTTGAAGGCTGCAGGTCTCTTTGCTGGGAGCTTGTTTATTACCTTAGTGTCCTGCTCTGTGTGTATGTGTGTGTTCTTTTTGTTTGTTTTGTTTTTTAATAAATGTATTTATTTATTTATTTATTTTTGGCTGCGTTGGGGTTCTTCGTTGCTGCACCCGGGCTTTCTCTAGTTGCCGTGAGCAGGGGCTACTCTTTGTTGCGGTGCGCGGGCTTCTTGTTGCGAAGCACGGGCTCTAGGCACGCGGGCTCTAGAGTGCAAGCTCAGTAGTTGTGGCGCATGGGCTTAGTTGCTCCGCGGCACGTGTGTGTTTTCTTACTGTCTCACAGCTTGGGGTCCTTTCAAACCCCAGATAACCTGAATACAACCCTTCCTCATCTTGTCCCTGTGCCATTTGGTTTTCTTCCTCTGACCTTATTTAATGTCACTTTCAATAGTCACTTGGAATTATGATTCAAGGAAGCTGTGCTTCAGTTCAGTGTGGGATCTTCCCTCAGGGACTGGCTCAAAGGCAGTGTTCAGCCCATGGGACTTACTCTGAGAAGCACTTAGATGTCACACCCTACTACCCCTGACCCCCTCAACCAGCTAACCTGAACTTTTCTCCTTTCATATTCTTGACTTTTAAGAAAACTATTCTCACTAACTTCAGTCAGTCTTTTAATTTTAATTCCCTCAACAGAGAGGAGGCTGAGAATATACATTCATAGTCCCAAACTGAGGAAAGTTTTGTTCAAGATGAGAGATTCCCATTCTAAACTTTCTCTTGTTCCCTGGCTCAGAATGTCCAGGGATATGTCCAGGGAACAGTTAAACTGGCAGTAATTTATCTCATGCAAATGTGAGTTAATTTGCTGGGGACACAGTAAGTTTCGTTTTAGCCCTTGGGATAAGTTCTTGGTTTTATGTTTGGAATTCAAGATTAATGCTGTAGAAGGTTATGTCTAATTGAAATAACATAAACATACTGTTGGCACTATTTCAAGTATATTATGGCTTAAACAGATGCTTGAAGACTAACCTGGGAACCTGAGCACCATAAATAAGATGGTTTTATGGGAAAACAAATTGGATATTGCCCAGAAGGCTCCCATTCGATCCTCCTAGAGAGAATAATTCACTGCTAATGTTTAATCTCTGGCTACTTCAATAAATTCCCTACTAGCCAGAAAAACTGATGTGTGCCTAAAGTAATATACCGATTAAGAACATTTCTGGGTGGTCCGTACCAGTCACGTCTTTCCATAAACATGGAGGGTCAGGTTTTAGCTGTAATGTCATTCAGATACACCTGGTTTCAGCTGTGTTTCTGTATCTTGTATGCAGACTTTATTTGCCCTTTTGAATCTTAAGAGTTCCCAAACAATATCTTCCAGTTTAAGACTGCATATGTCTAGGGGCCATTCAGAATAGAGTGCAGACAAACTAAGAAGTTATAGAATGGCCTTAAACAGATAAGTGGGCTGGGCAGATGAGGCCTTATCCTTGGGTCTAAATCTAGTCTGTCTTTGTAGGGGACAACATGCCAACTGCCAAGCAACTAGCCGACATTGGCTACAAGACCTTCTCCACCTCCATGATGCTCCTCACTGTTTACGGGGGCTACCTCTGCAGTGCCCAAGTCTACCACTATTTCCAGCGGCGCAGCTCCCAGCGCCAGGCTGCAGAAGAACAGAAGACCTCGGGAGTCCCGTAGAACTGGGGGGCTTTTTTCCTTGAGCAGAGAGACCTGAGGCATGTTGTGGAAAGACCTCACCTGCAATCATTTCTGAGTCAAGAGGATCAGGGCCTTAATGGTTTTCGAACTCTGCTGGGAAAAAGTGCCCATGTTTTCTCTGGTACAGTCAGTTTGGAGAGGCTATTGAATCATAACAGGAATGGGAGGGTGAGGCACACCTACAGACATTAAACATTTTGCCATGTCTGTGTCTTGGTGTTTTTGTTTACTTGAACAGGGTATGGACTACAGAGGTGGGGTCTTGACTACCAGTTTTCTAGTCACAGACTGGATTTCCATATCTTGAGCTCTTAGCACCCATGAAGTAGGGGATATACAGTTCTAGGAGTAGTAATCTCAGCTCTCCTGATCTCAGAGAAAGGACTGTCCCAGCATCTGTATAAATCCCCTGAGAAGACTCTGTAAAGACCAAAGCTCTTTTGTGGTCAGTGACCATTCCTGGACCAATTAAACTGTGTCCAGGTAATGGAGTTCTCTGGCCAGCATGGCCACATGTGCACTTCTGAGTCAAGGAGGGCAGAGGCCCTTGGTTAACAGCTGTTAAAATTGCACAAAGTGGAGGCAGGTAGTTCTTAAAACGTGAAGGGCTTTTGGGCAGCGTACAGTAATGCAGTCCATCTCCTTAAGCGTAGTGGGTATAGTATTAGCATCAGGGTTGATTTCTCACTGTGCCACTGCACAAGAATCTACCTGCAGGTCTGATTGCAGAGTTGTGAAGAGGATTTGAAAGAAAACAATGCATTCAAGGTAAAATCCAACTATGAAGAGATATTCTTGCCATCATTTTTTTTTTTTGGCCACGCGGCATGTGGGATCTTAGTTCGAACCCATGCCCCCTGCAGCGGAAGCCCAGAGTCTTAACCACTAGACCGCCAGGGAAGTCCCACCACCATTTCATTCTGAGCTTTGAGGCTTGCTTGTTCACGTCATTCTTGGTGATCGCCCAAAATATCAACCTCTTTGGACACACACCTGTCCTCTCTCATGTACATACTGCTCTGACCTTTGTCCCCCATTCCTAAACCTTTCACCTGAAGGCCCTCTTGCATGATTTAAAAACTCAGCATTCCTATATCCTCAACCCATTTACTCCCATCCTCTCTTGATGTGTTAACCAAGGACTGCCTTCTCTGCTTTCTCACTTGCCTGTACAGACAGTAAAGTGACCGTTCTCCCAGCTCCCCAGTGCCACTTCCAAATAGTGTAAAATCAGTCCTTTTTGAGGAGCTTTCTTATATTCTCATTTTCACTCTATTCGAGAACTTGAATACTTCAAATCTTTGGATTCCTTTTTTTCCTTCCAATCTTTCATCCCCTTTTTGGTCTAAACTGCTTCCCTGTCCAGCCTGTGCCCACAGCTGAGCCCCGGAACAGCTGCCCTGCCTCCAGCCTTACCCTTCTCAATCCCAGACCTTGCTCCATTAGTTATCTAACTCACCCTCTTCCTTCTTCTCAGTATATAAACTTGCTTAAGGGTACTTTCTAATTTAGAAGATTGGTTTGAGATTAAATGAGACAATTCATATTAATACTCCGGTACCTGACAAGCAATAAATGTCAGCTATTAACACCTGCTGCTGACCTCCACATCTGTATCTTCCAGGTTGACCTTTTGAGCTTCAGATATATCCAATTGCTTGCTATATCCACTCAAATCCTATAGTCCTCTCTAACTTGTCCACGACTAACAGCATTCCTTCATATCTCCAGGACCAACTTGTTTTTTTCCTGTTATTTTCACTATCATTTAAGTCAGGAATAGGGGAGTCTTATTACACTATTCTCTGTACCCTACTCCCAACCAAGTAATTGTCTTATTAATTTTTTACCATTTAAACATCCATTCAGTCAGTTCTACCCTTGTCATTTCTTGCTTATACTTTTGCAGGAGCCTTTTAGGGGTCTTAGTTCCAATCTTGACCTCATATTTGCCACATTGCTGTCAGAGACATCTATTTGGAACAGATTCGATTATGGCATTCTGCTTCAGATCCCCTCTGAAGCTCAACCATAGACAATAGGTTAAGAATCCCTGACCTATAAGGTCCAGTCCAGACTCCTTGGTACGGTGTATGAGGTCCTTAAGACTTGACCCACCTTATGTTCCTACCTCACCCTTTGTGTTTAGTAAAATCAAATGACCTGTGTGGTTGCACGTTGTTTCTTGTCTCCATGCCTGTTCTTGCTTTCTCTGTAAGTGGAACATCCTTTCTATCCTCTTTTTCCTAAAAGGTTGCTCTGACCCTTCACCCTCCCATGCTGGGCCAAGTATCTATAGAAATCACCACTTTTTCTCTAAAAAAATCTTGAAAAGCACAGGTATCTAAGACAGTTTTGAAAAGAAACAAAGAAGATGGGTTGGGGTTACCAGATATCAAGACATAGTAGAAAGCTAATAGTAATCTAAATGTTGTGGTACTAGTGCAGGAGCAGACAAATAGATCAATGGCACAGAATAATAAACTCAGACACAGATCAGTGTATCTGTGAGAAATTGAATATGATGGAGGATACATCACAAACCCATGGGGAAATTCATATTCTATGTTGTTATGGATACATATGTGATTATAAAAGTATAAAAAATAGATTGAACGGACAATAGTAGTCGTTACATTGGGGATGAGGTGAGGTGGAACAGGGCAGAGGTTAAAGGGGGTCTTAAATGGAAACTGTTTCCTCTACTCACAACACTTCTACCACCAAGTATGTTTTTCCCACACCAAACAATTCTCCAGCTCTCCAGACACCAACTATGTCCTGCAGTTCAATTCTGCCACCAAGCTACGTGGAGTTAGCGCAGACGACACAGGTTAAGGGCTCAGTCATTCACAAGTAGTGGAGTCCCCAGGTTACCCACACTTTGCCTGACAGCTACAGATCCGTTCCCACGACCTCCTCCTCAGGTTTGCTGTGATGGCTCACATGACTGAACTCAAAGAAACTATTTATTATTATTAGTTTATTATAAAGGATACCACTCAGGAACAGCCAAATGGAAGAGATGCATAGGGCCCATCCCTGTATCAGCATCTCTATGTGTTCCACCCAGAAGCTCTCTGAACCTCATTGTTTCGAGTTTTAATGGAGGTTCCATTATATAAGCATGAATAAATCATCAGCCATTCAATGATTAACCCAATCCCCAGCACCTCTCCCCTCCCAGGAGATCGGGAATGTGGGGCTGTAAATTCCAGCCCTCTAATCTGCCTTCGTCTTGTTCCCCTGGCAACCAGCGCCCAACCTGACACTATCTAGGGGCCCACCAAGAGTAACCTCATTAGCAAATAAAAAGATATATCACTCTGGAGATTCCCAAGGGTCTTAGAAGCTCTGTGCCAAGAACCTGGGACTAAGACCAATTATATATTTATTATATCACAATGTCACAGGTCTCTAATTTTTTATTTCTTTTAAAAATAAGATTTGAAGTAAGACAAAATGTTAGAGGTATTAATTTGGGGTATTGGAAATATGAGAGCATACAGCATTCTTAATGTTTTTCTCTTTTTTTTTTTTTCCAATTTCTCAAAAAGTTGAGGGGAGAAAAAATACCTTTGATAGCTTCCTATTATTTACTACAGTGGTTTCAGCAGAAGTGGCACCCCACACACACAACAGAGGTGAAAGTGTTTTGATTGTCACAATGATTGAGAAGCATCTCTGGCGTCTGGTAGGTGGAGGCCAAGGATGCCAGAATTCTCACAATGTCTGGGATAGTCTTACACAACATACTGTCCCAAGTCCTGCACAACTATCAATGTCCCCATAAATATTCAAGTGAAAATATTTATAATTAGCTGAGCCTATAACCTCACTTTTTTACCTATAAATATGAAGTATTTTTTTGTACAGTTTTTAGTGTACTCTGAATCCTCTAGGCATGCAACTACTCTATAAATGGAGGGGAGATTGTAGTGTAGTTTATTTAGAACTTTTGTTCACCATTTCAAAAAACCATGCCATTGATGGCAGAGCCTGTTCCTGGCATTTGAATCTCTGACACAACACGATAGTATCAGTCTGCATTTGTAGCCACTGTATTCATGGTGAATGTACAGAAGTGCAAGCATCTGAGTGCTAGTATAACTATGCCCAATATTTATATGTGGAAATAATTTTATTATAAATTCTTTTTAAAACATCCTTTATATTACTATTAGAACATTATAGTGATTTTTAAAAATTATGTGTACAGGGCTTCCCTGGTGGCGCAGTGGTTGAGAGTCCGCCTGCCAATGCAGGGGACACGGGTTCGTGCCCCGGTCCGGGAAGATCCCACATGCCGCGGAGTGGCTGGGCCTGTGAGCCACAGCCGCTGAGCCTGTGCGTCCGGACCCTGTGCTCCGCAACGGGAGAGACCACAACGGTGAGAGGCCCGCGTACCACAAAAAAAAAAAAATTATGTGTACAGTAGATAAGTTAAATATTAATTGCATTTAAGGATAGTAAAGGGAGTCCATTCATATTTGGTCAACTTTTGCTATGGTGTTGAGGTGATGGTTAATTTTGTTTCAACTTGCCTAGGCTACGGTGCCCAGTTTTGTCAAACATCAGTGCATGTTGCTTTGAAGGTATTTTTTAGGTGTAATTAACATATCAGCCAACTTGGAGTAAAGCACATTGTCCTCCATAATATGGATGGGCCTCACCCAATCAGTTGAGGCCTTAAAAGCAAAGACAGTTCCCAAAGAAGGAATTCGGCATTAAGACTGTAACATAGAACCCAACCCCTACCTGAGTTTCCAGCCTGTGGATCTTGGACTGCAACAACTCCTACCTGCATTTTCAGCCTGCCGGTCTGCTCTAAATTTCAGACCTTCCAGTCCCTACAACTGTGTTAGCCAATTCCTTGAAATAAATCAGTCTTTCTTGCCCTCACTCTTATTTTCTCTCTAATGTATTGGTTCCGATTCTCTGGAGAACAATAATAGAGTAGATAATATGTAATATGCCAATATATATCCATCCAGTCTTACTCCCTGCCTAGGTTCAGTCCTTTCCTACCTCATTTTCACTTGGAGCACCTACTGTCATTTCAAATAAGCTTGTCAAAACCTAAACTCAAGCAATTGTTTAGTATTTACTGAGCATGAACTATATTTAATAAAGAAGAACAGACTTATTTGCTGTCAAATTAAGATGAAGGAATATAATTAAGTTCATTGGTTATTACACTACATATCCATAGATTTTATTCTCCCATTAAAAGACAAAATCTAATAGACTGGGTTAAAAAAGCAAATCCAAATTATATATAGTTTCTAATAAACATACTAATAAAGAGAAGTTGAAAATAGATAGGTAAGACATACCAGAAATGCAAATGAATGTAAACCAAGAATGGTAATATTAAGAAAGGTTAACAAACACTAAATGGAATAAAGAGATCATCTGGTAAAATAAAAAGACATGAATTATGAAGAAAGGGTGGTTATCATAAATTTGCAACAAAGCAACTAAAAAAACTAAAGCAAAAATTCTTAGGAATACAGGAGAACAGGTTAAAAATACAATTATGGTGAGAGTCTATCATACTTTGTTCAGACTGAACAGCACTAGAAGAATAAAGTAAGGACTGAGAAGAAATGAATAATACAAACAACAAACCTTACACACACGTGTGTGTATATATAATAAGTATAGAATAGATCATCTGTGAATATCTATAGTTCACTTACAAACACTGATTGACTATTCAAAACAATTTTTTAACAAATTTAAAAGTAGGAATTTTACAGATTGCAGGAATTTTACAGACTGTATTCTCTGATCACATCCAATAAAATTATAAATAATGATAATCTCAACTACGTGGAAATGAAATATTCCTGGGCAACCCTCAAATCAAAGAGAAAGACCAAAACTGAAATTTCTTACCTTCTTTAAAGCAATAAAACAAAATATTTCATATAAAACTGCAGGACACAGCCCAAGATCATGTCAGGAAATGTATGCCCTTAAATGCCTTTGCAAGAGAAAAAAAAATGGTATTGGGCTTTTTATAGAGATGAGAACCACTGGCTACTGGGTCAAGGTCAAATTCCCTATCATGATATTTAAGACCTCTTTTGTACTCCATAGCAACCACCCCTTTCACAGCACTTTTAATACTTAAATAATACAGGGCAATCTCTCGTTAATGGCAATACAAGTTTGTGTAGTCTTTTTCTATCAAAAATGTAAAGTGTCTATACCCTTTTACCTAGTTATTTCACTGCTAGGACTCTTGCCCTTAGAAATAGTCACACAACTGTACAATATATTCGTACAAGATTATTATTTGCAGTATTATGTTAATAGTAAAGAACCTTAAATAAGCTCAAGAATTAGTTAATGAATAATGGTATACCCATAAAATGGAATGTTATCAGTCAAAACCAGCAGAATATGTATGGTATAATCTCATTTTTGTTTTAAAAGAAACATCTGCATACATTTAGTTATCTGACAAGTGGTTCTAGAAGGCTATATACCAAACTTAATAATGATTAGGGTGAATGGAGATGTCATGTACTTAACATTTTTTTATCAGGAGCATATATAGCTTTTATAACAAAAATATTTTTTGAGTTACAAACATATAAAAAAGCTGAGGGAATTTAGAAGTAAAACCCATATACTTATTCCTCAGTTTTGTTTTGAACATATTGCCACACTTGCTTCAACAGGTTTTTTGCTTTCTGTTTAAGAAAAAAAATTGTGTTCATTTGTATCATATCTACTAGTTTGTAACTTCTTAACATCAGGACTCAATACATGAATATATTTTCAATGGAAAATATTTTAAAATACAGATAAATAAAAGTGCCCCTTGTCACTCTGTCCCACCCCCAACACCCCTTCCCATTTCCCTATCAGAAACTGCCTGTGTTAACAGTTTGGTGTATTTTTTCTACCATTTTCAATGTGTTTACATGTACATAAAGAAATATATGTTGACTGAATTCTCTTTTTGCTGGTCTCTTCAACTATTCAGAGGCCAAAGACTCAGGAGAGAAGGACTAATGGGCAAAGCTTGGGACACCATAGCTCTCCCCACCCCGTGTTAGTCAGCATCAGCTTTGGTAGCAGGGTTAGAGCTTGTTCTAGGAACCCTATTGGAGAGAGAGGACAATGAAGGAAAGAGACCAGCCACAAGGAATACCTCCATAACTGCACGAGCCACAATTCCTTATAATAAATTATTACCAGCAAAGCCATGTTGCTGCTAGAAAGTTTTATATTGTTTCCTAAAAGTCTTTCATAGAAGTCAGTTGAGCGAAAGCAGATCCCAAATCTACTTTTATAGGCTTAGGGCTTGCGGCTAAACTCTTTTTGGTGAGACCTGCCCTACGAGAAACCTTGCTGAACTAGAAGAAAAAACAGAATTGTATGCCGACAGCTGAGGTGAAGGTGGTACAGATAACCCTACTGTGTATTGCCCTATGCCAATTCATAGGCCCCTTTTTTAAAAAGCCATTTTCTTTATTACCTCTCTTAGGTTACGTCCCAAGTCCTAGGAAAACCCTCTCTAGAGCTTTTAGAAGACTCATCTTACTGCTTTAAAACTTTGTGGCTCCCATGACCTACCAGCTAAAATTTAACTCTTTAGCCTGATAGTCAAGGTTCTTCACAATCTGGCCCCAAGCAACCTTCTTATTCTCATCTCCTGCCACTTTGATCCAACTGCAACAGATCAGAGTTCCCTGAAAATGCCACATACTTGTTTTTACATTTAAAACGCTTTTTAAAATGATGAATTATTCCAAACTTACTGAAGAGCACCAGAAATAAAATTTCATACCAAATCCACACCCCCCACTCCATAAAGATAAGCACTATCCATCCTGCAGTTGCTGTTATGTTTCTGTATGTTTACTACAGAAGTACCCTAAATATATTTTTCGGTTTAAAAAGTAATGTTGGGGCTTCCCTGGTGGCGCAGTGGTTGCGCGTCCGCCTGCCGATGCAGGGGAACCGGGTTCGCGCCCCGGTCTGGGAGGATCCCACATGCCGCGGAGCGGCTGGGCCCGTGAGCCATGGCCGCTGAGCCTGCGCGTCCGGAGCCTGTGCTCCGCAACGGGCGAGGCCACAACAGAGGGAGGCCCAAGTAATGTTAATTGCATCAAACGGGACATATCCTTTTGCCACTTGCCTTTTTCATTCAACATTATGTTTCTGATATTTATCCTTCACACTGGTTGATTTTATGTGTCTACTTAGCCACTGAAGGCCCAGACGGAAGGTTAAATAGTATTCCTGGTACATCTGAGAGGGTGTTTCCGGATGAGATTAATATTTGAATCTGTAGACTGAGTAAAGCAGATTGCCTTCCCCAATGGGGTTGGGCCTTATCCAATCTATTAACAGCCTGAATAGAACAAAAAGGTGGAGTAAGCTCATACAACTCAATGTAAAAAAACAACCCGATGGACAGAAGACCCGAATAGACATTTTTCCAAAGAAGACACACAGATGGCCAACAGGCACATGATGCTCAACAGTGCTAATCATTAGGGAAATGCAAATCAAAACCACAATGAGATATCATCTCACACCTGTCACAATGGCTATCATCAAAAAGTCCACAAATAACAAATGTTGGCAAGGATGTGGAGAAAGGGAACCCTAGTACACTGTTGGTGGGAATGTAAATTGGCGCAGCCATTATGGAAAACAGTATGGAGGTTCCTCAAAAAACTAAAAATGGAAATAACATATGACCCAACAATTCCACTCCTGGGTATATACCTGAAGAAAATGAAAACACTAATTCAAAAAGATATATGTACCCCAATGTTCATAGCAGCATCATTTAAAGTAGCCAAGATATGGAAGCAACTAATGTGTCCATCAACAGGTGAATGGATAAAGAAAATGCGGGGTGTGGGTATATATATATATATAATGGAATATTACTCAGCCGTAAAGAATGAAAATTTGCCATTTGCATCAACACATATGGACTTGGAGGGTATTATGCTAAGTGAAATAAGGTAGAGAAAGACAAATACTCTATGTTGTCACTTATATGTGGAATCTAAAAAATATATACCTGAAGCTGATATTAATATAAATCAACAATACTTTAATTTTTACAAAAAGATGGAGTAAGAGGGCAGTCTTTCTGTCTACTTGACTGTCTTTGAGCTGGACACTGGTCTTCTCCTGCCTACGGAGTTGGACTGTGACTTACACCACCAGCTTTCCTGGTT